>NC_092041.1:80800862-81060684 GCF_003086295.3 Arachis hypogaea
CGTTTTGTGCGCGCACACCTACCTATGCATGCGCACACCAGTTTATACCCCTTCTGCTGGGAGCGTTCGCATACCTTGTGCGTCTGCATCCCCCTTCTTTTTGCGTGCTGTGCGTACATATGGACTTGTGTGCTTACGCACACACGTCGAGATAGCAGGCAATTTTGACATTTTATTTTCTCAAAAAAAAAAAACGGCTTTCTGTGCATGCGCACAGCCTTGTGCACATGCACACTCCTTGTCATCCCTTCTGTTCAGGGCAGTTGCACAGCTTGTGCGAGTGTACCCTTTTTCCCATTTGTGCACACGTAGACATCCCCCTTCTTTTTTCTGAAAAAAATCCTTAGTGTGCGTACGCACAGGTCAATTTTCCCTTTCTGCCAACAGCACTCGCACATGATGGTGCGTGCGCAAACCCCCATTTTTCACCTTTTGTGCGTACGCACGACCCTGTTTTCTTACTACTATACTTCTTTTCTTCTCTTATCTCTCTTTCTTCTCTTCTCTTCTCTTCCCCTCCCTTCTTTCTCTTCTTCAACCATCATCCCTCACTATCATTCATCATCCACCATGCTCACCTTTAGTTAGTTGTGTAGTTAATTATTTAGTTAGTTAATTTACTTTCGTGTTTAATTTTCTGTTTTGGTGCTAAGTGTTGGATGATTGAGTTGATTGGTTGATTCTGTTAAGATATTGCTGCTGAACTATTGATATTGTTATTGCTAAATATGGTTGGATATCTTCATTGAGGTCATACTTTGTTGCTTGGTATTGAGTTCTTCATGTTTAATTTTGTGCATACCTAGTACTCATGACATTGCCTTCATGAATCTCTTTGGATTTCTAAATTGCATATTTTGGCCACCATGTGATTTAATCTCATCATCAATTGTTAGGAAATTTGTTCTTGGTTGATGCATTTTTTGTTAGGTGATGCTTGTTATGTTTGGATTATAAGCTTACCTAATGTCATTTTTTGAGCATTTTAAGCTTTGTGGACTATGCTTGCCATGTCTTCCACTTCATGTCAATTAGATGTTGCTTCACTATCCATTTCACAATTGCTTGATTCTTACTTGAATGCTCTTTTGTACTTCTTCATTACTTGTTTGTTTATCTTAACCTACAAGTTTCCTTTTTAAAGTATTTCAAGCATACTATAATGAGTGAAGTGCATGTTTCTTTTGTGTAATTGTGACATAGCTTTCTGTTCCGAGGGTAACCTGAAACGGGGATGTTCGATCTCAGATGAGATCTTTTGGATTGATCGAGGTTGCCGTGTACGACTTGTTGGGATGGGAGGCGCTGCTGGTCCTCGTCACTGGAGGGGGGTGGTACCTGCAAGAGACTCTGATGCTTAAGTCAACACAGGTTTTAGGCAGGTTTTTTGTAGACTTGAAGAATGAATTATACCTAGGTGCTCCAGTGTATTTATAGTAGTACTTGATGACCTTCCTTTGAGATAAGTTTGTTATCTTATCTTATCTTTTGTGGGTGAGATCCTTATCTTTTTGGTCAGCCGCTTTCTAGTGGGCGGTGACTCTTTGTTTTGGGCCTCTTTGGGCCTTTCTTGGGTCTTGTCGTGATTTGTCCAAACTCTTTGTTAGAGTTTTCCACAACAGGCTGACCTTTGAAGACGTCGGTCCTTTGTCTTCGCCCAACCCGGGCTTACAGTTCGGTCCATGGTATGAACAGTGCCCGTGCTTGAGGTTCGATCCTTTCCCGAGGTCGTGCTTCTGAGCTTCGACCACTTTTTGGGAAGTCGTGCTCGAGCATCAGTTCAGTTGCGTTTGATTAGCTCCTTCCCGCACGAGTCTGGCGTTATTTTGCTTAAATGCGAAGCATTTTTAGCTCCTTAATTGCGGCATTGCTTTCGAGGACGTTAGTTCCTTGGGAGCACGCGAGCATTTTTAAAGCCTATTGATTGGGCTTTTATTTGTTTTGCCATTTCTTTTTCCCTCTCTTTAAACTTTGTTTGAAATCAAAGAAGGGGTTTTTTACTCTTTCATCTTCCTCTTTCTTTTGCTTTCCTGCTTCTGTGAGAAAAACTTTTTTCGTCTGGCTCCATCGATTTTACCCCTAGCTTTTCTTCTTTTCTGGAGCTTTTAGGAGGCGCCCTCGGATCGTTGGTGTTTTTGCTATGCATCTGTTGCTATTATTCCTTTCTTCATTCAGGTTGGTACTTCTTGTTTGTGCCTTTCGTATTTTCTGGTTGATTGATGGCTGTGATTTCCCTCTGTTTGAACTTTTGGTGATATTGCATGCCTTTGTTTCTCTGAGGAAAGTTGAAATCTTTTTATCTTTACTACTTGTTTGCGAAAATGTTGGCGCTGGGGTTTTTAGTTTTCATTCGCGCTTTTTTCTTTTTTGGTTAAGGGGTTAGGGTTTTGATTCCTCGTGTTCTTCCTTTTCTATATTTGCTTTGTTGCCTCCAAAGGACGTTCTTGGGTTTTGGTGATGATTTCCTTATTTCTTGCAAACCCTGGGGCACCCTTTCTTTTGTTGTGTTCTTGCTTCATTTTTGTTGATTCTGTCTGAGTTGTTTTAGTGGTGACATTCCTTTTATTTCCTTGCTGTAGGTGTAGTTTCTTATGTCTTCTCGTTAGAATATTGTTGAGATGTCTACAAAGGTCCCTGCTAGTATGGCTGACTGGTTAAATTCTATAGTCTTAATGTGTGTTACTGTAGCTGACCTGGAGTATTGTGAGAAGCTTAGGAGATTTCATAGGATTTGTGAGCGTAGGGAGGATGAGAAGAACTATGAGCTAGTGTCGCCCGACCCCGAGGAGAGGGTTAGTTTCCCTCCCTTAAGTCGGGCAGAGCGTCCGTTCTTTTATGCCTATGACTATTTCTTTACCCAACTAGGTATTACCTTTCCTTTTACTGCCTTTGAGACCAAAATTTTGTGGAACTATATTGTGGCCCCTTCGCAGCTTCACCCGAACTCTTGGGCCTTTATGAAGATTTTTCAGTTGCTGTGTCAAGAACTGGGTGTCTGACCTTCTTTTTCCCCTTTCCTTTATTTGTTTGTGATGACTAAACTGGGAGTAGCCAAGAAGAAGGCTTCTTGGATCTCCTTCTGGGCTACCCTGGGGAAGAAGGTTTTCTCTATGTTCGATGATTCTTTTACAAGATCTTAAGATTTTTTATTTCAAAGTCCGGGCTATTGAGGGTGTTCGCCCCTTCTTCTTAGATGAAAAGGATTAGCCGACCTTTCCCCTGTGGTGGCAAAAAGATGTTGTAGTCCTTAAGTACCCGTGGGAAAGTCTAGATGAGGTAGAGAGGGCCTTTGTAGGCGTCTTGGAGGAGCACTGGGGGGAGCCCCCTCATTTGGACACAAAATTTTTAGGGGATCCGGCTTTCCTTTGCTCTGAACTAGGTAGAGCTTCCGACTTCTTTATAAGGCAGTCTTTTTTGTTTATTTGTCTGAATTTATGTATTCCTCTATTGCATGACTATTTTTATGGTTTCCTTTTCTCTTTCTCAGAGATGGTGGCCCATTCTGATTCGAAAAAGGTCCTCAGAAAGACCAAGAAGACAGTAGCTACCCAAAATTTTCAGAATAAGACATCGGGGGAGAGCTCTAGCCAGGTTCCTCCAAAGAAGCCAGAGTCCAACCCTCAGTGTCCGAGGAATGTGATCCCAACCCCTCGAGTTTGGACGGTTCCTACTGAGCCTCCCTTGGTGACTTCTGGTGTTGCCTCCTCCCCTACTTCATTTGGTCCTCTTCCCAAGAAGCCGAGGACTGCCAGGACTTATAATTTGGATGAAAAAGACTTTGATGGTGTGGCTTTTGCTTCAGAACTTATTCCTCTTTATGGCAAGGTTCCTACTAATGACGTGTCAATCCTTTACCATCTTGACTTTATATCAAGCAATAGTATCTAGATGGCTAATCTCAGTGCTGCCTTGTCTCAGGTTGTTAAAGACCTGTCCGTGCCACTAAGGCTTTTCTTGAGGAGGCCAAGACTGATTATGATATGGTGAAGGGACTGAAGGATGAGTTGGAGGCCAAGAGTGTTGGGTTGGAGCTTGCTGTAGAGAGGGATTTTTATAATTCTCTCTTTCACATCTCTTTTTATTATGTATTGACGTGGTTCGACCTGTGGACCTTTTGAACTTTGATTTTGTAATGCTTTTGGTGACTTTCCTGACATTTCATAGTTGCTTCTTAGCAACTATTTTAATCAAAACACTTTCCTACTCTTTGGTTTGTTGTTGGGCAGCCCTTGAATCTTTTTGTATCTGGAAATTTTTGGGTTCAGGTGGTGAGTATTTATCTTCCTATGGCCTTATGCTTGGCGATGTGGTTCCTTCGCGGGCTCTTATGCCCTAGGGTGTAGATGTTCGGGACTCCCTGGTTTGACACCTTTTGAGGTAGTATTCGCTTTATGGATTTCTACCTTTGTCTTTTGGATCATGCCTTTTCTTTGGTCGTGTTGGCAACCTTCTATTTTGGCTACGTCGTCCTTACGGCTTGCCGTCCAGGCTTTTTAGTCGAGTTCCAATAACTTTTTAGGTAGTGTTCTCATGTGGAACCTTTTCTTTTTAGTTTATATGAATGACTTTTTAGCCTTGTTCCGAGGTCGCGCTCTCGCTTTTTAAGTAACATCCCTTTTTAGGACTTGTACCTTCTAGCTAAACGTTTTGGCCCTAGGTTTTTCAACCTTTTTGGCCTTTACATGGTGTTGTTCCCTTTGTAGTGATCCTTTCATTGGTCCGACTTCTCTGTCGGGCCTTCTTAAGTTATTTTTAGTAATCCCATTTTAGTCCGACCTCGTCAGGCCACTTTATATGGGTTACTTTTTATAACTTCTTGCATTAACTTAGGCTTTACCGCTTCACCTTGCCGACCTTTCATGGCCGGACGATGAATTTTGCATTTATTTTGAGCGTACATTAATGTGCCTTGGTAGGAAACTTTTTAGGGAATCTTAAATTTTTATTCAAGTAGTAAAATGAAAAATATGAATAAGAGTATGTACATATGAGGGCTTACCCAACTTAGTTGGGCAGCTTTTAGGTCTTGGCCTGGTGCCTCATTTAAAAACCCTTTGGGGGAAAAAGAGGGCGCCTTGGCCTGAGACCTTTTTTCTAGCTGTAGTACCTCCTTAGGTTACAGGCATGCCATGACCTCGGGAGCTCCCGTCCTTGGAGGTCGGCGATCCTATAGTAACCTTTTCCTAGTACTTCTGTGACTCAGTATGGCCCTTTCCAGTTAGCTGCTAGCTTCCCTTCTCCTGACCGACCTGCTCTAATATCATTTCGGATTAGGAGAAGGTCGTCGGTAGTGAAACTTTGCTGGATTACTTTTTGGATATACCTTGAAGCCATTCGACGCTTTAGTGCTTCCTCTATAATCCAAACTCTTTCTCGAACCTCTGTGAGTAGGTCGAGCTCTTCCCTTTGTGCTTGGGAGTTTGTATCTTCATTGTAGAGGATCACCCTAGGGATCTTTTTTCTACCTCCATGGGGATCATTGCCTCCATTCCGTAAGCAAGTCGGAAGGGTGATTCCCGGGTGGTGGAGTGCGGCATTGTCCGGTATGCCTATAGGACTTGCGGGAGCTCTTCAGCCTAGACTCCTTTTGCGTCCTGTAGTCTCCGTTTTAACCAAGCCAATATGACTTTGTTGGCGGCTTTTGCCTGTTCGTTGGCTTGTGGATGTTCCACAGAGGTGAACTGGTGCTTGATTTTCAGATCAGCTACCAGGTTCCTGAAGCCCGTGTCGGTGAACTGAGTGCCATTATCCGTGGTGATGGAGCATAGGACCCCAAACCTTGTGACAATGTTTCTGTATAGGAACTTTTGACTTCTTTGGGCGGTGGCGGTGACCAATTGCTCTGCCTCAATCTACTTTGTGAAATAGTCTATTCCTACAATGAGGAACTTGACTTGCCCTGATCCATGGGGGAATGGTTCGAGGAGGTTGAGCCCCCACTTTGCGAATGGCCAGGGTGAAGTAACACAGATGAGCTCTTCAGGTTGGGCAATATGAAAGTTGGTGTGCTTCTGGCATAGGGGGCACGTTTTGACAAACTCTATTGCTTCTTTTTGTAGGGTCGGCCAGTAGAAGCCAGCTCGGAGTACCTTTTTGGAAAGAGCTCGTGCCCTGAGGTGGTTGCTGCACATGCCACCGTGGATTTTTTCTAGGACTTCTTTTGTAGCGGAGGTCGGGACGCATTTCAGGAGTGGTGTTGAGATCCTTCTCCTGTATAGGACGTCGTGCACTACGGTGTAGTACTGTGCTTCTCGTACGAGCCTTTTTGCCTCCTTTTTATCTGTGGGGGAGTGTTTCTTGGATGAGGCTTCTATTGTTGCCCTCTGGTTTGGTGCTGGCTAGTTTCAAAAGTGCATCAGCTCGGGCATTTTGTTCCCGAGGTATATGTCGGATCTCGTATCCCATGAATTTTCCAAGCTGCTCTCTGGTCTTGTCTAGATATTTTTTCATGGTAGGATCCTTTGCCTAGTAGCTTCCTTCTATTTGTGAGGTGACTATTTGTGAATTACTGAAGATGGTAAGCTTTTGGGCTTCGTACTCGACTTCCCTAGCCAGCTTCAAACCAGCCAATAGGGCTTCGTACTCGACTTGGTTATTTGAGGCAAGAAACTCGAACCTTAGGGAGAGTTCGAGCTGGGTTCCCTGATCACTTTCTAGGATAACGCCTGCTCCGCTTCTGGCTTTGTTTAATGAGCCGTCAACGTAGAGGTTCCAGTCAATGGGGGTTCCTGGGGTGTCGGTGACTCTGTGATGGCAGGGCATCTAGGCCAGTTTCACTGACCTTTTCTTTATTGTTTTAGGGTAGTTTCATGCATTTTCTTAGTGAATAAGGTAAGTTTTGGATGAAATTACACTTACACCTTGATTCAAGCAACTATTGTGAACTTTACATGATTTCATGAGAATTTTGCTAGAATTGCATGATAAATTGATGATGCATAATCTCATGACTTTGGCTAGAGCTTTGATGCACTTTAATTGCTTGATTTCAGGGCAAAGGAAGCAAGGAAGAACCACGTTAGTATTCCTGTTAACCTAGTTAACGTAAACACTAACATGGAATGGTAAAAAGCTTGCCACATTAATGAGAAAAGTGATCACCGATAATGCCTGCGAAGCCATCCATAGCTCACGTTACTTGCCACGTTAACTAAGTTAACGTGGTAGTTAACGTAGAAGCAAAAGAGAACTCCAATGTTAAGAGAAAACGTGAACACCAATAACGTTTTTCTCTAACGTTAGTGGTAAAAGTGAACACCACTAACATTGGAAAACTTGGCAATGATCCACGTTAAGAGTCACGTTAACTTAGTTAACGTGAACTCTAACGTGGAAGAGGAAAACAAAAGCCAACGTTAGTGACACTCACTTTTGTCACTAACGTTGGACCAACTAAGATTGCCTATGTTAACTTTCACGTTAAGACCATTAACGTGAAAAGTTAACGTGGAGTTGAGATCAAGGAGCCAATGTTAGCGACACTCACTTTTGTCACTAACGTTGGAAGATGGCATCACTACTACGTTAAGAGCCACGTTAA
Source organism: Arachis hypogaea (assembly GCF_003086295.3). Lineage (NCBI taxonomy): Eukaryota > Viridiplantae > Streptophyta > Magnoliopsida > Fabales > Fabaceae > Arachis > Arachis hypogaea. Next base: position 80,808,403 of record NC_092041.1, read on the forward strand.
CTTAGTTAACGTGAGTTCTAACGTAGAGAATTTGGGCATTTGGAGCGTTAGTGACAAAGGTGAGTGTCACTAACGCTCTCGAAGGTGAGACACACCCACGTTAAGAGTCACATTAGCTACACTAACGTGAACTCTAACGTAGGAACAAAAGGCACCAAGCAACGTTAATGGAAAAAGTGATTCCCAATAACGTTTGCGAAGGGGTATAAGCCAACGTTACTGGGAAAAGTGAGTCCCAATAACGTTGGCCAAAAATTGAGAAGGCAACGTTAGTGGTCATGTTAAGACCACTAACGTTGGAGTTAACGTGGGTACATAAGGGTGGAACGTTAGTGGAAAAAGTGAATGCCACTAATGTTCTCGAACCCACAATGGCACTCAACGTTAATCTCACTAAATGCCCAAGCCTAATTCATATTTCTCTGCAAGCTAGGCCCACTAAAGATGAGAACTGCTTCAACTTAAGATCCAGAGCCCACATCCAAGACTTGAAGAACTCACTAGAAGATCAAGAGGAGTAGTATATATAGGAGTAGTTTTGAACTATAGAGAAGCTTGACACTTTTGGGAACTACTCTCTGTATATTTACTTTTCTGCACTTTTAGCATAGATTCTTCTTTTCTGCTATTTTTCATTTCTAGAGTTATGAACAACTAAACCCCTTTCATTGGGTTAGGGAGCTCTGTTGTAATTTGATGGATCAATTATAGTTTTCATTCTTCTTCTTCTTTCTTTTCTCTTGATCTTACTAGAAAGCTTTCGATCGTAATTCAATTGGTTAGTTGTCTTGGAAAAGAAACTCTCCATAATTGGATCTCCTTTGAGCCTTGGAAAAGGGATGAGGAGATCATGCTAGAAATGCTTTCTCATGTTGGACCAAATTGGGGTTTGGGCGGATATAGTGACATGCAATCCTCTCAACACTTTGATTTGGAAATACATGTGGTATAATCAGTGACCACACTTCATCTCTTCCCATGAGCAATTAAATCAAGGAATTGGGCAATTGTTCAAGCTTAGAGAGATTGGATTGCCAAGGAATTGGGATCCAATCACTTAAGATTGCCAAGGAGATAAATGAATGCATTGATTGAGGAAGAGATGAGAATGAACTTGATCCGGAGAATGCAACATCTCCTGAACCCAATGATTTTCCCATTTCTAATCTTACCCATTCTCTTTACTTTCTGCCATTTATTTTCATGCTCATTACCCCAAATCCCCATTTAAGATTCTGCACTTTAATTTCTGTTATTTACTTCCAGTCATTTAAATTTCTGCAAGTTCCTAATCTAAATTCTGTTTAGCTCAAATAGCATATTCTTCTAACTAAAGTTGCTTGACCAATCAATCCTTGTGGGATTCGACCTCACTCTATTGTGAGTTTTACTTGACGACAATTCGGTATACTTGCCAAAGGGAAATTTGTTGAGAGACAAGTTTTCATGCATCACTTTGCGACAAAGTCAGCCAGGTACTGAGACTTGATGGCTGTCCGAACTTCGTACTTAAAGTCGAATTCGGACAACTCGACCGCCCATTGTAGGATTCTTCCTACTAAGTCGGCTTTCTGCAGGATACCTTTTATGGGTTGGTTGGTCCGTATTCTGATTGTATGGGATTGAAAGTATGGTCGAAGTTGTTGGAAAGTAAGTATGAGGGTGTAGGCGAACTTTTCTATTTTTTGATAGTTTAGTTTGGCCCCTTGTAAAGCCTTACTGATAAAGTAAATGGGTTGTTGTCCGTTCTCGTCTTCTCTGACTAGGGCTGAGGCTATCGCTCGACTTCCCACGGCGAGTTATAGGATCAGTTCTTCTCCTTGTCGAGGTCGGGTTAGGATAGGTGGTTGCCCCAGGAATGTCTTAAAGTCTTGAAAGGCTTGTTCACAATCTGGGGTCCATTCGAACCGCTTTCCTTTCCTTAGTGTTGCGTAGAAAGGGAGAGATCTCAAGGCCGATCCGTCTAGGAACATAGACAGGGCTGCTAGTCTTCCGTTTAACTACTGTACCTCTTTGACGCAGGTCGGGCTTTTTATGCTGATTATGGCCTGGCATTTGTATGGGTTTGCTTTAATGCCTTTTTAGGTAAGCATAAACCCTAGGAATTTGCCAGCCTTTACCGCGAAAGTGTACTTTGTGGGATTCAGTCTCGTCCCATGCTTTCTTATGGTGCTGAATACTTCAGCGAGGTCAGGTAACATCATTTCTTCTCTTTGTGTCTTTACCAGCATGTCATCTACGTAGACTTCCATCAGCTTCCCAATGTGGTTAGTGAAAACTTTGTTAATCAACCTCTGGTATGTAGCCCCCGTGTTCTTGAGTCCGAATGGCATGACTATGTAGTAGTAGTTTACTTTCGGGGTCAGGAACGTGGTATTCTCTTGATCGGGTTGATGCATCAGGATTTGGTTGTATTCTGAGTAAGCGTCCATGAAGGAAAGATACTTGTACCTTGACAAGGCGTCGCATAGGGTGTCGATGTTTGGGAGGGTGTATGGGTCCTTTGGGCAGGCTTTGTTGAGGTTGGTGTAGTCGACACACATCCGCCACTTTCCATTTGGCTTTTTTACCAGCACGACATTGGCTAGCCATAGTGGGTATTTGACCTCCCTTATGAATCTCGCCTCTAGTAGGGCCTGTACTTGTTCCTCCACGACTTGTGATCTTTCTGCGCTTCTGTTGTATTGGATGAGATCCAGGATACACCGATAGTTTGTGGCACATTAAGCTGGGATCTATGCCGGACATATCTGTGGCCTTCCACGCGAATAGGTCGGAATTCTCCTTTAGAAACTTTATCAGTAGCTCCTTTAGGTCTCCTTTTAGGTTCGCGCCTATGTTTGTTGTTTTATCTTGAGTATCTTTGACTTGGACCTCTTCGGTCTCGCCTTTTGGTTGAGGGCAAAGTTCTTCGCGGGCTCGGGCTCCCCCAAGTTATATAGTATTGGTCTCTTTTCATCTATAATCGCTTTTAAAATTTAGACTTTCGTTGTAACAGCATCGCACGAGTTTTTGGTCTCCTTTAATGGTGGCTATCCCTTCTGGGGTTGAGAATTTCATGCATAGGTGTGGAGTGGAGACTACTGCGGCGAGATGATTTAGCGTTGTCCGACCTATGAGGCCGTTGTACGCGGAGCTCACATTGACTATGATGTAGTCGATGCTCAATGTTCTGGTCCGGGTTCCCTTTCCGAAAGTTCTGTATAACGGGATGTACCCGAGGGGCTGGATCGGGGCGTCTCCAAGCTCGAACAGGCTATTGGGATATGCTTGTAGTTCAAGCTTGTCAAAGGCGGATTTGAATAGGATGTCCGCGGAGCTTCCCTGATTAACCAATGTTTGGTAGAGGTTGGCATTAACCAGTATGATAGAAATGACCACGGGGTTAATGCATAATATTGTGTTATTTGTAATGATTTAAATATTTAGTGTTATTAGACAATATTAGTATTGATTATGGTTATGCTTTAATTTTAGAGAAGAGTTGGTTCTTGTTTTATTTTTCTAAGTGAATTTTACCATGTCAAATAATGGTTAAAGTATTGAAAATTTGGATATTTTCACATGCTAGCTTATAAGAAGGTATCAAGGTAATGTAATGTTAACGGCCCAGTTTTCACCGGTATAATCGTGGCCCGAAAGTATATAGGTTTCATCGGGTCTAGGGTCGGGTTTGAGTCTACTCAATAGGCCCGGTATATATTTCGGGCCGGGTCTGGGTTACATCAAACCCGGTTTCACCCAACCCATGCACACCCCTAATGCCCAGGAATGATGCCCGAGGCATCTTCTTTGGTGAAGGTGATGGTGGGGAGTTCGGGCAACCTATCCCCTTCTCTAACATGGTATACCTCTTTAAGACGTCTTTTGCGAGATGATTTGGAAATTCCTCCTCCTGCGAATCCTCCATTTAGCATATGAACGTGCCTTTCTGGGGTGTGAGGGGCACGTTCAGCCTGTCCGCCCTCTTCATCTCTCCTTCTCTTTTTTGGCTCGTCTGTTCTATTGGCTATGAATCGATCTAGTCTTCCTTCTCGGGCGAGTTTTTCTATGATGTTCTTTAGGTCGTAGCACTCATTAGTGGAGTGCCTGTAGATTCGGTGGTATTCGCAGTACTCGGTCCGACTTCCTCCTCTATTGTGTTTAATCAGGTGAGGGGGCAGGATTTTTTCTGTGTTGCATATCTCTCGGTAGACGTCTACTAAGGATACCCGAAGAGGGGTGTAGTTAAGGTATTTTCTGGGCTTCTCTGTGGATGGGTGTTCCTTTTTCTTTGATTCCCTATCTTTGTCCTGAGACGGGTAGGAGAACCCAGCTTTGGAGGTCTCTCCCAATCGGGAGTTTTCCTCCATGTTGATATATTTCTCGGCCCGTTCTTGTACCTCATTCAGGGATGTGGTGTGTTTCTTAGATATGGAGTGGCTGAAGGGTCCTTCTCGCAGACCGTTGATGAGTCCCATGAAGCTGCTTCTGTGGGAAGGTTTTGTATGTCGAGGCATGCTTTGTTAAATCTTTCCATGTAGTTGCGGAGGCTTTCATGATCTCCTTGTTTAATTCATAGCAGGCTTGGAGCGCGTTTGGCTTTGTCCTTCTGGATGGAGAACCTGGCGAGGAACTTCTTGGCGAGGTCATCGAAGCTTGTGATTGATCTTGGTGGTAGGCTGTCGAACCACTTTATTATCGTCTTGGTTAGAGTGGTCAGGAAGGCTTTGCAGCAGGTTGCATCCGACGCATCCGTGAGATATATCCGGCTTCTAAAATTGCTGAGATGATGGCTAGGGTCAGTCGTACCATCATATGAGGTCATGTCAGGAGCTTTAAAGTCTTTTGGTTCTTTAGCTTTCATGATTTCCTTAGTGAATGGATCTTGATCCTTGTGGGGGCTATCCTCGTGGTTGGATCGAGTGGCTTTAGTTTTGAGGTCAGCTTCGAGCTTTAGGAGTTTTTCTTCTAGCTCTCGACGTCGTCTTGTTTCGCTTAGGAGGTCTCATTTGACCTCTCGTTGTCGTTCAGCCTCTTGTTCAAGCTGTTTGAGGCGATCCTATTGCTCACGGATGGCGTCTAGGATTTCGGCATTTTGGGGTTGCTTATCTCCTTTGTAGTGGTGTGCATCCTTCGGGGAGGTTGGCATGGCATCGTGTTTTTTAACGGCGTTCCTTCTTCCAATCCGGAAGTGTGGTCGTTAGTAGGAGGGTCGTTTGCCATGATAATGGGATGACTTCTAGGTTCCCCAGCAACGGCGCCAATGTTCCAAGGGTTACCTGAAACAGGGAGATCGATCTCGAATGAGATCTTCTGGACTGATCGAGGTTGCCGTGTCTGACTTGTTGGGATGGGAGGCGCTGTTGGTCCTCGTCACCAGAGGGGGGTGGTACCTGCAAGAGACTCCAATGCTTAAGTCAGGACGGGTTTTAGGCAGGTTTTCTGTAGAATTGGAGTATGAATTATACCTGGATGCTCCAATGTATTTATAGTAGTGCTTGATGACCTTCCTTTGAGATAAGTTTGTTATCTTATCTTATCTTTTGTGGATGAGATCTTTATCTTTTTTGTCAGCCGCCTTCTAGCGGGTGGTGACTCTTTGTTTTGGGCCTCTTTGGGCCTTTCTTGGGTCTTGTCGTGATTTGTCCAAACTCTTTGTGAGAGTTTGCCACAATAGGCCGACCTTTAAAGAGGTCGGTGCTTTGTCTTCGCCTAACCCGGGCCTTACAGTTCGGTCTAGGGTATGAACACTTTCTATGCTAGTGTGTGTGTTCTAAACTACGCAACTTAGAATACACACATTTATTTACTTCATGTCACAAACTTACTCACTCACTCATTTTAGTGTTTCTTACATCATTCCAACAATCTTTGCTTCCTTGTTTTTGCATTCACTCATTTTACTATCCTATCTTATTTTCTATTTTTCATGGATAAGTCACCATAAGCAACAAGGAAAGTGGGAGAAAGAGCACACAGTAGCCGATTGATCCTCCAGCTAAAGGTGGCAATCCGAAGTCACCACACCCCTTTACTCATCTTTGATGCACCGCAGACGGTGCAAACCCTTAAGTATGGGGAGGTCGTCACCAATCATCAATCTTGGGTAACATACTCTAATCCCAAATACTTTCACCTTTTATCTTTCTTAGTTGTATATATTTTAGAGCTTTGATTGCATGATTCTTGTTATTGCATTTCTTTCCATATATATAATAAGCTTAGTTAATTTAATGAAATTTTCCAAGAAAACTTTCCATTATATAGGGCATTAACATCCAAATTGATTTGAGTTGGTATTTGTTTTATTGAAACTTGCTTGAAAATTATTGTGGAACATGTTTTTGAGTTAAGAACACATAAGCATGTGAGTTTTGAGCCTCATTGTGTGGTTGCACCATATAACCACTATTTTCATTCTTGTGTGTGTTGTTCTCTTTTTATGATTGCAATCTTTGATTTGTTTGGTTCTTTATGTCCATTATTTGATGTATATACGCATTTATATGATTGAGGCTATCATTTCATATAGCTCACTTACCCAAATAGCCTACCTTTTATCTGCCATTGTTAATTAACTTTGAGCCTGTTTTAATTCCCTTGTGTTCTTAATTTAGCACATCATTAACCCTAAGTGAAAAATAATAAATGTCCTTTATTTGGATATTTGATTAGCTTAGGATAGTGAGAGTGTGTATCATCTAAGTGTGGGAAAGTTTGAAAACTTTGGTTGAGGTAAAAGTGGATTTTTGTACCTTTGTTGAGAAGTTTGGAAATTAGGTACGTGCTGATGCATTAAATACTTAAAACATATGTATTGACACTCTTGTATATATTTTAGTTTGAAAAAAACATAGAAAAAGAAAGCAATAAAAGGGGACAAAGTGCCCAAAGTTTGAAAAAAATAAAAGAACAATGCACATGAGTTGTGATTAAAAAGAGAATGCATGAGTGTGTAAGAAAAGTAAGTAATGGGTAGTTAGGTTTGCATTTGAATTGTGTAGGTTGTTATGTAGGTTAGGTGAAAGCATAAGTTAGTCAAAGATTCAAATTTCAAGCTCCCTTGACCATATGCTAAAAAACCCCATTTTTAGGGTTTATCTTGTGTTGAATTTAGAGGGATTTTATCACGTTTTCCCACATTTATTCAATGAAATAGCATGGTTTTGTAATTATCCTTTAATTGTGCTTAAGAGTGAAAACATGCATTTTGGGTCTTAAAATAGCTAAATTTAATTCACCTTGATTCCATTAGATACCTTGATATGTTTGTTAAGTGATTTTAGGTTTAGAAGGCAAAGATTGGATTGAGGGAACAAAGAAAAAGCATGTAAAAATGGAGAACTCATGAAGAAATGGAGGAATCGCAAAGCTGTCAATCATGACCTCTTCGCACTTAATCAATCATACCTTGAGCTACAGAGATCCAAATGAGACGGTTTCAGTTCCGTTGGAAAGATAACATCTGGGACTTCAAAATGATATAAAATTTGCCATAGTTTCCTTGCATTTAGATGATGCGCACACGTGGCCTATGCATGCACGTCGCAGGATCAGCGTGACTCACTAAAGGTAACTCGTGGCCAGCGATTTTTGAAGCATTTTGGGCCCAATCAAACCCATTTCTGATACTATTGAACCCAAGGATTCAGAGGGGATGAATCAAGGAGTGTTAGTTTGAGTTTTCACCATGTTTTAGGTTATGTTTCTAGAGAGACAAGCTCTCTCTTCTCTCTAGAATTAGGTTAGGGTTCTTAGGATTAATTTTTCTTAGATCTAGCTTTTAATTCTTGCTTTGATTTAGTATCTTTTACCATTTCTTGTTCCTACATCTTTTCTCTCTTAGCTTTATTTGTTATTTCCTTTATTTTGTTTTTCTCATGTTCATGCACTCTTGTTCCCTTTGATTTCAATTAATGCACTTTATGTTTGATGTTCTTATTGTTTAATTGCTTTATTATTGTTATTTCCTTCCATTTGGTAGTGTTAGATTTTATATTTTTTGTCATTTTATTATGCTTTTCTTTTATGCCTTCCAAGTATTTGATAAAATCTTTGGTTGGATCTTAGAGTAGATTTTTCTCCTCTTGGCTTGGGTTGAGTAATTATAGACTCTTGAGTTATCAAACTCTCTTGTTGATTGATAATTAGAAGTTGCTAATTGACTTGAATGCCACTAAAGCTAGTCTTTCTTATAATTTTGACTAAGACATGTGGACAAGAGCCAATTTCATCCACTTGACTTTCCTTCATAGTTAGAGGTTAACTAAGTGGGAGCAATGGACAATTCTTGTCACAATTGATGATGATAATGAGGATAGGAATTCTAGTTCTCATTCTTTGCCAAGAGCTTTTTATCATTTGAGTTTCATTTACCCTCTTGTCATTTATTTTTCTTGTCACTTATTCAAAACCCCAAAACATACAACCCACAACCAATAATTGAGCACACTTCCCTACAATTCCTTGAAAGACGACCCGAGATTTAAATACTTCAGTTTATTTTTATTGGGTTTTGTACTTGTGACAAACAAATTTTTGATTAAGGAATTGTTTGTTGGTTTAGAACTATACTTACAACGAGAATTCAGTTGTGAAATTCTTTACCGATAGACAATTTTCGTTCATCATATGCATCCTTACCTTTACCCTAGCCCCATTACAACCATGAAAAGTCCTCATGATACCTGTATGCATACATTAAATAATTGTTGATTGTTATATGAAAAAGAAATCTTAGAAAGCATGATTAGAAGATAATTGAGTGAATCAACCCTAAACACTTGATCAATTAGAGTGTATACACATCCGGTGAGGGGGTTCGATTGCTCAAATTCTATGTTTTCACCTATTGTTATTGCTTATCTTGCAAGTTGTAAATTTTTGTTAATAACTCTAATCAATTACGGATTTAACTTGACTTGGTTAAGATTACTTTAGCCCTTATGTTATATATGTCTTCTTGGAATTTGATTTATTTTAACTAAGTAGTTGCATTCATTTAGATAAATTGCATATAGGTAGTTTTCTTGCATTGAATAAATATAATACTCCTTATTTCTTTCTTGAGTATAGCATGAGGACATGCTATTGTTTAAGTGTGGGGATGTGACGAATCCACATTTCATGGTATTTATTTACTCTAATTGGGTGGATTTTATGAACTTTTCCTACATTTATTCAATGAAATAGCTTGGTTTTGTAAACTTTTCATGAATTGTGCTCAAAAGTGAAAACATGCTTTTTAGGCCCTTAATTAATAAATTTTATTTACTAATTCCATTTGATATCTTGATGTGTTTGTTGACTGATTTCAGGCTTGTAAGGCAAAGATTGGATTGAAGGAATGAAGAAAAAAGCATGTGAAAGTGGAGAAATCATGAAAAAATGAAGTTTGGAGCATTTCAGCAGTGTGCGCACGCACAAGTATGCGTGCGTACGCACAAGTGAGGGTCAGCAAGTGTGCGCGCACACAACCTTATGTGCGCACGCACAGGTGGAAACTTCAGAAAGTGTGCGTACGCACACATCTGTGCATACGCACAGGACCCAGAACATGACCTCATTAATGCAATTTGCTGGCTGGGAATTTTGGGCCCCCAAAACCCAATCCAATTCAATTATGAAGCTATTTCAACCCTAATCCAAGAAGAGGCAAGGGGGAGCATTTGGTTTTATGTTTTGTTATGTTGTAGGTCTTTCTAGAGAGAGTAGCTCCCCCTTCTCTCTAGAATTTAGGTTTTCTTAATTAATTTCTCTTTAATTTCAGTTGCTAATTCTTGTTTTAATGTAGTTTCCTTTATGTTTTCATGCTCTTTTGTCTTGATCTTCTTCATTTCTCTTGTTATTTCCTTTATTTTGTCACTTTTATGTTATGAACACTCTTGTTGAATTTAATTTCATTTAATGAAAATTTATGTTTCCATGTTATTATTTCTTTCTTTAGTTGTTATTATTAATTTCTTGCATTTGGTAATTTTAGATTTTATTATTATTGCATTTTAATATGCTTTTATTTTCATGTACACCAAGTGTTTGATAAAAATGCTTGGCTTAATTTTAGCTTAGTTTTCTTTACTCTTGGCTTGGAATTGAGACTTTGGTGATCATTGAGTAATTGATGTCCATTATTGCTTGATATATTAGAGTAGTTAGTTGATTTGGTTTCCTCTAACACTAAGTCTCCCATTAATAGAGTTGACTAGGACTTGAGGATTGAAATCAACTATGCCTATTTGACTTATCCTTGATGTAGGGTTAACTAAGTTGGATTAACTCTTCATAATCATCATGTGTTTGTGGTCAATGGCTTGGATAGATAACCTTAGCTCTCAATCCTTGCCAGGAGGTTTTCTTGCATTTGAATTTCCATTCCTTTTGGTTAATTACCTTGCATTTAATTGCTTTGATATTAATTTCTTGCATGTTCGTTTAATTTCTTGCTATTTACATTTCTTGTTTCTTATCACCAAACCCCATTTTCCTCCCATAGCCAAGGATTGATCACATTAATTGCAACTTCTAGGAAAGACAACCCGAAATTTAAAATTTCTGGTTATTTGGTTTGAATTGTGACATCTTTTGATTTAAAATTTGATTGTTGGCGAATTGTCGGGTTGGGACTATACTTGCAACGCCAATCTTATTTTGAGAAAATTCATAACTCACTCTAGGCCATCATCACCCATATCTTATTTGTTCTTCCATCAATCTTTTCTGATCTTCTCTCATTTCATGGAGGATGGTGGCATGCTCCTTGTGCTCCAGTCTCAGCTGATCCACGGTTGAACTCAGCTCCTCCTATTGAGGTATTTAGTTGATCCCAACAGTCTTAGGGAGGAAAATTCATCCCTTGAGGTATCTCAGATATTTCTGGTGGAGGCGGCTGCATAGGTTCTTACTATGGTTCATGTGCAGGCTCTCTCACATGCTCCATCTTCCTCTTTGTCATGGGCTTGTCCAACTCTATGAGGGTATCTCCAGCTATGCCAATTCCAACTGAATTGCATAGGCGATATATGAGGTGTAGGATTGCTAACCTCGCTTAGGTGGAGGTCTTTTCAGCTACCTTGTACAATTCTTGAGGTATCACCTCATGTACTTCCACCTCATTCCCAAGCATAAAACAATGAATCATTATCGCTCAATCAATGGTAACCTCAGATTGGTTACTTGTGGGGATGATGGAGCATTGGATCAACTCCAACCATCTTCGGGACATAGGCTTGAGGTCAAGCTTACCCAATTGGTAGGGCTTGCCTTGTGCATCCCTCCTCCACTATGCTCCTTCCACAAGATGTCCGCAAGGAGTTGATCCAATCTATGGTCAGAGTTAACCCTTCTTGTGTAAGAGTGTGGATCACCTAGCATTTGTGGCAATTGTAGCGCCACTCTCACACTTTTTGGGCTAAAATCCAAGAGTTATTATCTCACCATGGTGTGCCAGTTTTTAGGTTTTGGGTTCACGCTCGTGTCATGATTTTTTGTGACCCAAGCATTGGTGAAAAATTCTTGCACCATTTGTGTTCTGGTCTCTGAAACAGGATTGGTTAGAATTTCCCAATCCCTTCTCCATATTTCTTGTTGGATCTCCAGATACTCCCCTTTTTTGTGCATGAAGGGGACCTCGGGAATCACCTTTTTGTGCCTTACCACATCATAGAAGTGATCATGGTGTACCTTGGTGAGGAATCTCCATGATTTCCAAGGTTTGGAAGTGGAAGCGCGGGCTTTTCCCTTCCTTTTTCTTGAGGCTTCACCGGCCTTTGGTGCCATACTTAGGAATGGATGGCAAAAGGAGCTTTTCTAATACCAAACTTAAGATGTTTGCTCATTCTCAAACAAATATGAACAAAAAAAAGAATAGAAGAAAGAAGGAAAAGATGGAGATAGAGGGGGAAGAAGGCTTCAGCCAAGTGAGGAAATATGTAAGAAGAGTGTGTAAAGTGTATAGGGTAAGAGGGAAAGAGTGTTTGCGAGGTGTGTGTATGAAGGGTTGTGATGAGCGGATATTTTATACGCTTTTTGGGGGTAATTTCATGTAGATTTTAGTATGTTTTAATCAGTTTTTAATAAAATATTATTAGTTTTAGGCAAAAATCATATTTCTAGACTTTACTATGAGTTTGTGTGTTTTTCTGTGATTTCAGGTATTTTCTGGCTGAAATTGAGGGAGTTGAGCAAAAATCTGAGTTAGACTGAAAAAGGACTGCTGATGCTGTTGGATCCTGACCTCCCTGCACTCGGAATGGATTTTTTGGAGCTACAGGAGTCCAATTGACACGCTCTCAACGGCGTTGGAAAGTAGACATCCAGGGCTTTCCAGAAATATATAATAGTTTATACTTTGCGCGAAGATAGATGACGTAACTTGGTGTTGAACGCCAAGTACATGCTGTTGTCTGAAGTTAAACGCCAGAAACACGTCATGATCCGGAGTTGAACGCCCAAAACACGTTATAACTTGGAGTTCAACTCCAAGAAAAGTCTCAGCTCGTGGATAGCTTTAGTCTCAGCCCCAGCACACACCAAGTGGGCCCCAGAAGTGGATTTCTGCACCAATTATCTTAGTTTACTCATATTCTATAAACCTAGGTTACTAGTTTACTATTTAAACAACTTTTAGAGACTTATCTTGTACCTCATGACATTTTCAGATCTGAATTACATACTCTTTGACAGCATGAGTCTCTAAACTCCATTGTTGGGGGTGAGGAGCTCAGCAGCGTTGGTGCGCGAAATTGTGATCACTACAACTTCGCACAACTAACCAGCAAGTGCACTGGGTCGTCCAAGTAATACCTTACGTGAGTAAGGGTCGATCCCACAGAGATTGTTGGTATGAAGCAATGTATGGTCACCTTGTAAATCTTAGTCAGGCAGACTCAAATGGGTATAGTGATATACGAATAAAGCATAAAGATGAAGATAGAGATACTTATGTAATTCATTGGTAGGAACTTCAGATAAGCGCATGAAGATGCCTTCCCTTCCGTCTCTCTGCTTTCCTACTGTCTTCACCCAATCCTTCTTATTCCTTTCCATGGCAAGCTTATGTAGGGTTTCACCGTTGTCAATGGCTACCTCCCATCCTCTCAGTGAAAACGATTGCATATGCTCTGTCATAGCACGCGGAATTCAGCTGTCGGTTCTCGGTCAGGCCGGAATAATATCCATCGATACTTTTGCGTCTGTCACTAACGCCCCGCCTGCTAGGAGTTTGAAGCACGTCACAGTCATTCAATCATTGAATCCTACTCAGAATACCACAGACAAGGTTTAAACCTTCCGGATTCTCTTGAATGCTGCCATCAGTTCTCGCCTATACCACGAAGACTCTGATCTCACGAAATGGTTGGCTCGTTTGTCAGGCGAGCACTCGGTTGTCAGGCGATCAACCATGCATCGTGCAATCAGGAATCCAAGAGATATTCACTAGAGCCTTGGTTGCTTGTAGAACAAAAGTGGTTGTCAGTCACCTTGTTCATAAGTGAGAATGATGATGAGTGTCACAGATCATCACATTCATCAAGTTGAAGAACAAGTGATATCTTAGAACAAGAACAAGCGGAATTGAATGGAAGAACAATAGTAATTGCATTAATACTCGAGGTACAGCAGAGCTCCACACCTTAATCTATGGTGTGTAGAGGCTCCACCGTTGAAAATACATAAGCATAAGGTCTAGGCATGGCCGAATGGCCAGCCTCCCAATGATCTAAGAACTAGATGTCCAAAGATGAAAATACAATAGCAAAAGGTCCTATTTATAAGAAACTAGTAGCCTAGGGTGTACAGAGATGAGTAAATGACATAAAAATCCACTTCCGGGCCCACTTGGTGTGTGCTTGGGCTGAGCAATGAAGCAATTTCGTGTAGAGACTCTTCTTGGAGTTAAACGCCAGCTTTTATGCCAGTTTGGGCGTTTAACTCCCATTTAGGTGCCAGTTCCGGTGTTTAACGCTGGAATTTCAGAGGGTGACTTTGAACGCCGGTTTGGGCCATCAAATCTTGGGCAAAGTATGAACTATCATATATTGCTGGAAAGCCCAGGATGTCTACTTTCCAACGCCGTTGAGAGCGCGCCAATTGGGCTTCTGTAGCTCCAGAAAATCCACTTCGAGTGCAGGGAGGTCAGAATCCAACAGCATCTGCAGTCCTTTTCAGTCTCTGAATCAGATTTTTGCTCAGGTCCCTCAATTTCAGCCAGAAAATACCTGAAATCACAGAAAAACACACAAACTCATAGTAAAGTCCAGAAAAGTGAATTTTAACTAAAAACTAATAAAAATATACTAAGAACTCAACTAAAACTACCAAAAAATAGTTTTCATTTAAGAGAGGTGATGGATTCATAGGACATTCATAACTTTAAGGCATAGACACTAAGACACTAATGATCATAAGACACAAACATAGACAAACATAAGCATGAAAATTTCGAAAAACAGGAAAAATAAAGAACAAGGAGATTAAAGAACGGGTCCACCTTAGTGATGGCGGCTTGTTCTTCCTCTTGAAGGTCTTATGGAGTGCTTGAGCTCCTCAATGTCTCTTCCTTGTCTTTGTTGCTCCTCTCTCATGATTCTTTGATCTTCTCTAATTTCATGGAGGAGGATGGAGTGTTCTTGGTGCTCCACCCTTAGTTGTCCCATGTTGGAACTCAGTTCTCCTAGGGAGGTGTTGATCTGCTCCCAATAGTTTGTGGAGGAAAGTGCATCCCTTGAGGTATCTTAGGGATTTCATGATGAGTGGGATCTCTTGTTTGCTCCATCCTTTTCCTAGTGATGGGCTTGAGGTCATGCCTTCTCAGTTGAACCGGCTTCCTTCTTGAATCTCTCTTTCATTGAACGCCCTCTTCATAAATGTCTATGAGGACTTGGTCCAACCTTTGATCAAAGTTGACCCTTTTTGAGTTTGAAAGGGGCCTCATGGATCACCTTCTTCATGGCCACAACTTCATAGAAGTGGTCTTGATGCACCCTTGAGATGAATCTTTCCATCTCCCATGAGTCGGATGTGGAAGCTTTTGCCTTCCCTTTCCTCTTTCTAGAGGTTTCTCCGGCCTTGGATGCCATAAATGGTTATGGAAAAACAAAAAGCAATGCTTTTACCACACCAAACTTAAAAGGTTTGCTCGTCCTCGAGCAAAAGAAGAAAGAAGAGAGTAGAAGAAGAAGGAATGAGGAAGAAGGGAATGGCTTTGTGTTTCGGCCATTATGGGTGGGTTTGGGTGGGAAAGTGGTTTGAATTTGAATGGTGAGGTAGGTGTGGTTTTATAAAGGATGGAGGTGAGTGGTGAATGGTGAAGAAGAAGAGAGGGTGGTGGGGTTGGTGGGGATCCTGTGGGGTCCACAGATCCTTAGGTGTCAAGGAAAAGTCATCCCTGCACCAAATGGCATTCAAAAACACGTTTTGAGCCAATTCTGGCGTTAAACGCCGGGCTGGTGCCCATTTCTGGCGTTTAACGCCAGGTTCTTGCCCTTTCTTGGCGTTTAACGCCAGTCTGGTGCCCCTTTCTGGCGTTAAACGCCCAGAATGGTGCCAGACTGGGCGTTAAACGCCCAACTGCTAGCCTCACTGGCGTTTAAACGCCAGTGAGTTCTTCCTCCAGGGTGTGCTGTTTTTCTTCCTGTTTTTCATTTTGTTTTTGCTTTTTTCAATTGATTTTGTGACTTCTCATGATCATCAACCTACAAAATAAAATAAAATAACAAAGGAAAATATATAAAATATAACATTGGGTTGCCTCCCAACAAGAGCTTCTTTAATGTCAGTAGCTTGACAGAGGGCTCTCATGGAGCCTCACAGATACTCAGAGCAATGTTGGAACCTCCCAACACCAAACTTAGAGTTTGACTGTGGGGGCTCTGTTTGGCTCTGCTTTGAGAGAAGCTCTTCATGCTTCCTCTCCATGATGACAGAGGGATATCCTTGGGCCTTAAACACCAAGGATTCATCATTCACTTGAATGATCAACTCTCTTCTATCAACATCAATCACAGCCCTTGCTGTGGTTAGGAAGGGTCTGCCAAGGATGATGGATTCATCCATGCACTTCCCAGTCTCTAGGACTATGAAATCAGTAGGGATGTAATGGTTTTCAATTTTGACCAGAACATTCTCTACAAGTCCATAGGCTTGTTTTCTTGAGTTGTCTGCCATCTCTAGTGAGATTTTTGCAGCTTGCTCCTCAAAGATCCCTAGCTTCTCCATTACAGAGAGGGGCATGAGGTTTACACTTGACCCTAAGTCACACAAGGCCTTCTTGAAGGTCATGGTGCCTATGGTACAAGGTATTGAAAACTTCCCAGGATCCTGTCTCTTTTGAGGCAGTTTCTGCCTAGACAAGTCATCCAGTTCTTTGGTGAGCAAAAGGGGTTCATCCTCCCAAGTCTCATTTCCAAACAACTTGTCATTTAGTTTCATGATTGCTCCAAGGTATTTAGCAACTTGCTCTTTAGTGACATACTCATCCTCTTCAGAGGAAGAATACTCATCAGAGCTCATGAATGGCAGAAGTAAGTCCAATGGGATCTCTATGGTCTCATTTTGAGCCTCAGACTCCCATGGTTCCTCATTGGGGAACTCATTGGAAGCCAGTGGACGCCCAGTGAGGCCTTCCTCAGTGGCGTTCACTGCCTCTTCTTCCTCCCAAAATTCGGCCATATTGATGGCCTTGCACTCTCCTTTTGGATTTTCTTCTGTATTGCTTGGGAGAGTACTAGGAGGGAGTTCAGTAATTTTCTTGCTCAGCTGACCCACTTGTCCTTCCAAATTTCTAATGGAGGACCTTGTTTCAGTCATGAAACTTTGAGTGGTTTTGATCAGATCAGAGACCATTGTTGCTAAGTCAGAGGTATTCTGCTTAGAACTCTCTGTCTGTTGCTGAGAAGATGATGGAAAAGGCTTGCTATTGCTAAACCTGTTTCTTCCACCATTATTGTTATTGAAACCTTGTTGAGGTCTCTGTTGATCCTTCCATGAAAGATTTGGATGATTCCTCCATGAAGGGTTGTAAGGGTTTCCATAGGGTTCTCCTATGTAGTTCACCTCTTCTATTGAAGGATTCTCAGGATCATAAGCTTCTTCCTCAGATGAAGCTTCCTTAGTACTGCTTGGTGCATTTTGCATTCCAGACAGACTTTGAGAAATCATATTGACTTGTTGAGTCAATATTTTGTTCTGAGCCAATATGGCATTCAGAGTGTCAATCTCAAGAACTCCTTTCTTCTGACTAGTTCCATTGTTCACAGGATTTCTTTCAGAAGTGTACATGAATTGGTTATTTGCAACCATTTCAATCAGTTCTTGAGCTTCTGCAGGCGTCTTCTTCAGATGAAGAGATCCCCCAGCAGAGCTATCCAAAGATATCTTGGATAGTTCAGAGAGACCATCATAGAAAATACCTATGATGCTCCATTCAGAAAGCATATCAGTGGGACACTTTCTGATTAATTGTTTGTATCTTTCCCAAGCTTCATAGAGGGATTCTCCATCCTTCTGTCTGAAGGTTTGGACTTCCACTCTAAGCTTACTCAATTTTTGAGGTGGAAAGAACTTTGCCAAGAAGGCATTGACTAGCTTTTCCCAAGAGTCCAGGCTTTTTTTTAGGTTGAGAATCCAACCATGTCCTAGCTCTGTCTCTTACAGCAAAAAGGGAATAGCATAAGTCTGTAGACCTCAGGGTCTACCCCATTAGTCTTGACAGTGTCACAGATTTGCAAGAATTCAGCTAAAAACTGATGAGGATCTTCCAATGGAAGTCCATGAAACTTGCAATTCTGTTGTATTAGAGAAACTAATTGAGGCTTAAGCTCAAAGTTGTTTGCTCTAATGGCAGGGATAGAGATGCTTCTCCCATAGAAGTCGGGAGTAGGTGCAGTAAAGTCACCCAACACCTTCCTTGCATTGTTGGCATTGTTGTTGTTTTCGGCTGCCATGTGTTCTTCTTTTTTTTGAAGACTTCGGTCAGGTCCTCTAAAGAGAGTTGTGCTTTGGCTTCTCTTAGCTTTCTCTTCAAGGTCCTTTCAGGTTCAGGATCAGCCTCAACAAGAATGCCTTTGTCTTTGCTCCTGCTCATAAGAAAGAGAAGAGACAAGAAAATGTGGAATCTTCTATGTCACAGTATAGGGATTCCTTTAAGTGTCAGAGGAAAAGAAGAGTAGAAGACAGAAGTAGAAAATTCGAACTTATCAGAAAAAGATGGAGTTCGAATTTTGCATTAAGGGATAGTGTTAGTTCATAAATAGAAGGATGTGAGAAGAAGGGTAGTGATTTTCGAAAATTAAGTAGAAGATTTTGAAAACATTTTTGAAAAACATTACTTAATTTTCGAAAATGAAAGTGGGAAAGAAATAAAATGATTTTTTGAAAAAGATTTTGAAATTAGAAATCAAAAAGATTTGATTGAAAACTATTTTGAAAAAGATGTGGTTGAGAAGATATGATTGATTTTAAAAAAGATGTGATTGAGAAGATATGATTTGAAAAATATTTTAAAAAGATTTGATTTTGAAAATTAAAAACTTGACTAACAAGAAAAGATATGATTCAAACATTAAACCTTTCTCAACAGAAAAGGCAACATACTTGAAATGTTGAATCAAATCATTAATTGATAGTTAGTATCTTCAAAAATGGAAAGAAATTGATTTTGAAAAAGATTTGATTGAAAAATTGATTTGAAAAAGATTTGATTTTGAAAAGATTTTGAAAACTAAAAAAAAAAAATTTGATTTGAAAACAAAATCTTCCCCCTTTAGCCATCCTGGCATTAAACGCCCAGAATGGTGCACATTCTGGCGTTTAACGCCCAAACTACTACCCTTTTGGGCGTTAAACGCCCAGCCAGGCACCCTGGCTGGCGTTTAAACGCCAATCTGTCTTCTTCACTGGGCATTTTTGAATGCCCAGCTTTTTCTGTGTGATTCCTCTGCAGTATGTTCTGAATCTTCAATTCTCTGTATTATTGACTTGAAAAGACACAAATTAAAAATATTTTTGGATTTTTAATAATAAGGAATAATCAAAATGCAACTAAAATCAAATAATAATGCATGCAAGACACCAAACTTAGCAGTTTGTATACCATTGACACTAATAAAATGAGAATGCATATAACAAAACACTCAAGTCAATAGAATTCAAAGATCAAAACAAGGAAATCATCAAGAACAACTTGAAGATTAATGAGGACACATGCATGAATGCAATAAGAACAGAAACATGCAATTGATACTAAACTTAAGATAAGACTCTAGACTCAAACAAGAAATATTTTTGGATTTTATGATTTTATAATTTTTTTTTTGGATTTTTCGAAAATTATGTAGAAAAAGAAAATAAAGGTATCAAAATTCTTAATGAGAATTCCAGGAATCATGCAATGTTAGTCTAAAGCTTTAGTCTAAAAGAATTAGACATGGCCGGCCAAGCTTCAGCAGGACATTGCATTCAAGAGCTAAATTGATGAGAATCAATCAGCTTTGGTGATGATAAGAACATCACCTTGAAACACTAGAATTCATTCTTAAGAACTCTAAAGAAAAATACCTAATCTAAGCAACAAGATGAACCGTCAGTTGTCCATACACAAACAATCCCTGGCAATAACGCCAAAAACTTGGTGTTGTTGCCGGATCTTGGCACTGATGTTACCAAAAGCTTGCTCAAAACTAGAACAATCCCCGGCAACGGCGCCAAAAATTTGGTGCGCGAAATTGTGATCACTACAACTTCGCACAACTAACCAGCAAGTGCACTGGGTCGTCCAAGTAATACCTTACGTGAGTAAGGGTCGATCCCACGGAGATTGTTGGTATGAAGCAAGCTATAGTCACCTTGTAAATCTTAGTCAGGCAGACTCAAATGGGTATAGTGATATACGAATAAAGCATAAAGATGAAGATAGAGATACTTATGTAATTCATTGGTAGGAACTTCAGATAAGCGCATGAAGATGCCTTCCCTTCCGTCTCTCTGCTTTCCTACTGTCTTCACCCAATCCTTCTTATTCCTTTCCATGGCAAGCTTATGTAGGGTTTCACCGTTGTCAATGGCTACCTCCCATCCTCTCAGTGAAAACGATTGCATATGCTCTGTCACAGCACGCGAAATTCAGCTGTCGGTTCTCGGTCAGGCCGGAATAATATCCATCGATACTTTTGCGTCTGTCACTAACGCCCCGCCTGCTAGGAGTTTGAAGCACGTCACAGTCATTCAATCATTGAATCCTACTCAGAATACCACAGACAAGGTTTAGACCTTCCGGATTCTCTTGAATGCTGCCATCAGTTCTCGCCTATACCACGAAGACTCTGATCTCACGGAATGGTTGGCTCGTTTGTCAGGCGAGCACTCGGTTGTCAGGCGATCAACCATGCATCGTGCAATCAGGAATCCAAGAGATATTCACTAGAGCCTTGGTTGCTTGTAGAACAAAAGTGGTTGTCAGTCACCTTGTTCATAAGTGAGAATGATGATGAGTGTCACGGATCATCACATTCATCAAGTTGAAGAACAAGTGATATCTTAGAACAAGAACAAGCGGAATTGAATGGAAGAACAATAGTAATTGCATTAATACTCGAGGTACAGCAGAGCTCCACACCTTAATCTATGGTGTGTAGAGGCTCCACCGTTGAAAATACATAAGCATAAGGTCTAGGCATGGCCGAATGGCCAGCCTCCCAATGATCTAAGAACTAGATGTCCAAAGATGAAAATACAATAGCAAAAGGTCCTATTTATAAGAAACTAGTAGCCTAGGGTGTACAGAGATGAGTAAATGACATAAAAATCCACTTCCGGGCCCACTTGGTGTGTGCTTGGGCTGAGCAATGAAGCAATTTCGTGTAGAGACTCTTCTTGGAGTTAAACGCCAGCTTTTATGCCAGTTTGGGCGTTTAACTCCCATTTAGGTGCCAGTTCCGGCGTTTAACGCTGGAATTTCAGAGGGTGACTTTGAACGCCGGTTTGGGCCATCAAATCTTGGGCAAAGTATAAAGTATCATATATTGCTGGAAAGCCCAGGATGTCTACTTTCCAACGCCGTTGAGAGCGCGCCGATTGGGCTTCTGTAGCTCCAGAAAATCCACTTCGAGTGCAGGGAGGTCAGAATCCAACAGCATCTGCAGTCCTTTTCAGTCTCTGAATCAGATTTTTGCTCAGGTCCCTCAATTTCAGCCAGAAAATACCTGAAATCATAGAAAAACACACAAACTCATAGTAAAGTCCAGAAAAGTGAATTTTAACTAAAAACTAATAAAAATATACTAAGAACTCAACTAAAACTACCAAAAACATACTAAAAACAATGCCAAAAAGTGTATAAATTATCCGCTCATCAAGCGTCTCGATGAATTAATGCAATTGTGTCTATTTCTCCATTCAAACGTGTGTGTTCCTATCTAAGATGTTCATTCGCGCTTAATTATGAAGAAGGTGATGATCCGTGACACTCATCACCTTCCTCAATCCATGAACGTGTGTCTGACAACTACCTCCGTTCTATATCAGATTGAATGAGCGTCTCTTAGATTCCTTAATCAGAATCTTCGTGGTATAAGCTAGATTGATGGCGGCATTCATGAGAATCCGGAAAGTCTAAACCTTGTCCGTGGTATTCCGAGTAGGATTCCGGGATTGAATGACTGTGACGAGCTTCAAACTCCTTAAGGCTGGGCGTTAGTGACAGACGCAAAAGAATCATTGGATTCTATTCCGACCTGATTGAGGACCGACAGATGATTAGCCGTGCTGTGACAGAGCATTTGGACCATTTTCACTGAGAGGATGGGAAGTAGCCATTGACAACGGTGACACCCTACATACAGCTTGCCATGGAGGGAACTTGCACTTTTCCATGGATGGAATATTACATTACAGGAATAAATCAGACAAAGCATCTCCAAGACTCCAACATATTCTCCATTACTGCACAACAAGTGACTATTTCACACTCTTTTATTTTTCTAATAATTCCAACTGATAATTTTAATTAATATCCTGACTAAGAATAATAAAATAAACATAGCTTGATTCAAACCAATAATCTCCGTGGGATCGACCCTTACTCATGTAAGGTATTACTTGGACGACCCAGTGCACTTGCTGGTTAGTTGTACGGATTACAAATTCGTGCACCAAGTTTTTGGCGCCGTTGCCAGGGATTGTTCGAGTTTGAACAACTAAAGGTTTATTTTATTTCTTAGATTAGGAATAATTTATTTGTATTGTTATTGAGTCGTTAAATCCTGATAGGATAGTTTCTTTTCAAAAATTTCTTTTCAAAAACATTATCTTTCTTAATTAATTGTTAATTTTTTTCGTGAGTTTAGTGTCTTGTTCTAAGTTTGGTGCTAATTGCATATTTTATATTTTTCTTTAAATTTTCGAACTTGTGTTCTTTGTTCTTCATTGATCTTCAAGTTGTTCTTGTTTATTTTGCTTGTTTGATCTTGAGTTTTTCTTGTTTTGTGTCTTTTCTTATTTTTCTTGTGCTTTTTCAAAACATTAACTTTCAAAAATTATACTTTGATCCATAAATATAATACATCTTTAAAATCAACACTGAAGTTACTGCCCAATTGGCTGGAGCATTAGTAGTTGGTCTTGATAATTGGGTATCTTCTTTAAAATCTTTTTCAAAAATAATTTTTCTTGATTGAATCTTGTGCCAAACTCTAAGTTTGGTGCTTTCTTGTTAAGTTTTCTTTAATTTTCGAAAATTTGTCTTGGTTTTCTAAAAATTTTAAGTTGGTGTTCTTTCTTTTTTTCTTGGTGTTCTTGTGAATCTTCAAGGTGTTCTTGAGTCTTTCTTGTGTTTTGATCTTAAAATTTTTAAGTTTGGTGTTCCTTGGTATTTTCCCTCCAAAATTTTCGAAAATAAGGAGCATTAGATCTAAAAATTTTAAGTCTTGTGTCTTTTGTGTGTTTTTCTCTTTCATCATAAAATTAAAAATTCAAAAAAATATCTTTCCTAACTAATTTTAAACTACATTTTCGAAAATTTTATATAAAAATTCAGATTTCAATTTCAAAATATTTTCAATTTCTTTTATTTATTTCATTTTTATTTTATTTTATAAAACAAATTTTTATAAAATAAATAATATCAACATACATATCATCTCCTTTATTCCATCATGGAACTAAGTGGAAATGAACAGTCCAGGAGGACTCTGGGGTCATATGCTAACCCCACTACTGCTTCATATGGGAGTAGTATCTGTATACCTTCCATTGGAGTTAGTAGCTTTGAGTTGAACCCTCAGCTCATTATCATAGTGCAGCAAAATTGCCAGTATTCCGGTCTTCCACAGGAAGAACCTACAGAGTTTCTGGCACAATTTTTACAAATTGCTGACACAGTACATGATAAGGAAGTAGATCAGGATGTCTACAGATTACTACTGTTTCCATTTGCTGTAAAAGATCAAGCTAAGAGGTGGTTAAATAACCAGCCTAAGAACAGCATAAAAACATGGAAACAGCTGTCAGAAAAATTTCTGAATCACTATTTCCCTCCAAAATGGATGACACAGCTAAGGCTAAGCATTCAAGGCTTCAAACAATGAGATAATGAATCCCTTTATGATGCCTGGGAGAGATATAGAGAGATGCTAAGAAAATGCCCCTCTGAAATGTTTTCAGAGTGGGTGCAACTAGACATCTTCTACTATGGACTTACAGAAAAAGCTCAGATTTCTCTAGACCACTCAGCTGGTGGATCTATACATATGAGAAAAACAATTGAAGAAGCTCAAGAGCTTATTGATATAGTTGCCAGAAATCAGCATCTGTACCTAAGCAGTGAATCTTCCATGAAAGAAGAAGCTAAAACAGTAACTGCTGAACTCAGTCCTGTAGATCAGGCTAATGAATTCAATCAGCAATTAGACTTTCTAACTCAATAGCTAGCCGAATTCAAGGAAATACTACAGGAAACAAGAATGGCTAACAGGAATATGGAAGTACAGTTAAGGCAAACAGAAAAGCAACTGTCAAAATAAATAGCAGAAGAATGCCAAGCAGTTCAATTAAGAAGTGGGAAAACATTAAATACCTCACTTCAAAGCAGCAGGAAGCCAAGAAATGAACAAATGGCTACTCAAAATCCCTCTGAGGACAATCAGAGCCCAGAGAGGAACAATACTGGCATTGAACGCCTAGACCATGCTCATTCCTGGCGTTCAACGCCAGAAACAAGCATGAATCCGGCGTTGAACGCCCAAAGGGAGCATAGTTCTGGCGTTCAGATGCCAGTAACAAATAAGGAGTTGGCGTCTAATGCCACTCCAGCTTCCACCCCTGGCATTCAAACGCCAGTGGGGGGTCAGTCACATACAAGTGCTGATAACAACCTTTCTAAAAAGGCTTCCCAACCCACTTCTGTAGGCAATAAACCTGCAGCAACTAAGGTTGAGGAATATAAAGCCAAAATGCCTTATCCTCAAAAACTCCGCCAAGCGGAACAGGATAAGCAATTTGCTCGCTTCGCAGACTATCTCAGGACTCTTGAAATAAAGATTCCGTTTGCAGAAGCACTTGAGCAAATACCCTCTTATGCTAAGTTCATGAAAGAGATCTTAAGTCATAAGAAGGATTGGAGGGAAACTGAAAAAGTCTACCTCACTGAAGAATGCAGTGCAGTCATTCTGAAAAGCTTACCTGAGAAGCTTAAGGATCCCGGGAGCTTTATGATACCATGCACATTAGAGGGTAATTGCACCAAGCAAGCTTTATGTGATCTTGGGGCAAGTATCAACCTAATACCTGCATCTACTATCAGAAAGCTTGGTTTGACTGAAGAAATCAAACCAACCAGGATATGTCTTCAACTTGCTGATGGCTCCATTAAATACCCATCAGGCGTGATTGAAGACATGATTGTCAAGGTTGGGCCATTTGCCTTTCCTACTGACTTTGTGGTGCTGGAAATGGAGGAGCACAAGAGTGCAACTCTTATTCTAGGAAGACCTTTCCTAGCAACTGGCCGAACCCTCATTGACGTTCAAAAAGGGGAAGTAACCTTGAGAGTCAATGAGGAGGAGTTCAAGTTGAATGTTGTCAAAGCTATGCAACATCCAGACACCCCAAATGACTGCATGAGTGTTGATATCATTGACTCTCTGGTAAGAGAGGTCAATATGGCTGAGAGTCTCGAATCAGAGCTAGAAGACATCTTTAAAGATGTTCAGCCTGATCTGGAGGAATCAGAGAAAATAATAGAACCTCTGAAAATTCCTCAGGAAAAGGAGAAACCTCCAAAACCCGAGCTCAAACCATTACCACCATCCCTAAAATATGCATTCCTGGGAGAAGGTGATACCTTTCCTGTAATCATAAGCTCTACATTAGAGCCACAGGAAGAGGAAGCACTAATTCAAGTGCTAAGGACACACAAGACAGCTCTTGGGTGGTCCATCAGTGATCTCAAGGGCATTAGCCCAGCCAGATGCATGCACAAGATCCTATTGGAGGGTGACGCCAAGCCAATGGTTCAACCACAAAGGCGGCTGAATCCAGCCATGAAGGAAGTGGTGCAGAAGGAGGTCACTAAATTACTAGAGGCTGGGATTATTTATCCTATTTCTGACAGCCCCTGGGTGAGCCCTGTCCAAGTTGTCCCTAAGAAAGGTGGCATGACAGTGGTTCACAATGAAAAAAATGAACTGGTTCCTACAAGAACAGTTACAGGGTGGCGTATGTGTATTGATTATAAAAGGCTCAATACAGCCACCAGAAAGGACCATTTTCCTTTACCATTCATAGATCAGATGCTAGAAAGACTGGCAGGTCATGAATACTACTACTTCCTGGATGGATATTCAAGCTATAATCAAATTGCAGTAGATCCAAAAGATCAAGAAAAAATGGCATTCACATGTCCATCTGGAGTATTTGCATACAGAAGGATGCCATTTGGTCTGTGCAATGCACCTGCAACCTTTCAGAGGTGCATGCTCTCAATTTTCTCTGATATGGTGGAAAAATTTTTGGAAGTCTTCATGGATGACTTTTCAGTATTTGGAGACTCATTCAACTCCTGTCTTGACCATCTAGCACTTGTTCTAAAGAGATGCCAAGAGACTAACCTAGTTTTAAACAGGGAAAAATGTCACTTTATGGTGACTGAAGGAATTGTCCTTGGGCACAAAATCTCGAACAAGGGAATAGAGGTGGATCAAGCTAAGGTAGAGGTAATTGAAAAATTACCACCACCTGCCATTGTTAAGGCAATCAGAAGCTTTTCTGGGGCATGCAGGATTCTATAGGAGGTTTATAAAGGATTTTTCAAAAATCGCCAAACCTCTGAGCAACCTGCTAGCTGCTGACACGCCATTTATCTTTGATAAAGAGTGTCTGCAAGCATTTGAGACTCTGAAAGCTAAATTGGTCACAGCACCAATCATCTCTGCACCAGACTGGACATTGCCATTTGAACTAATGTGTGATGCCAGTGACCATGCCATTGGTGCAGTATTGGGACAGAGGCATGACAAGCTTCTGCACGTTATTTACTATGCCAGTCATGTTTTAAATGACGCACATATGAATTACACAACTACAGAAAAAGAGCTGCTTGCAGTGGTTTACGCCATTGACAAGTTCAGATCCTATTTGGTAGGATCAACAGTGATTGTGTACACTGATCATGCTGCTCTTAAATATCTACTCACAAAGTAGGATTCAAAACCCAGACTCATCGGATGGGTGTTGCTTGTGCAAGAGTTTGATATAGAAATAAGAGACAGAAAAGGGACAGAGAATCAAGTAGCAGATCACCTGTCCCGAATAGAGCCAGTAGAAGGGGCGTCCCTCCCTCTTACTGAGATCTCTGAAACCTTTCTAGATGAGCAACTCTTTGCCATCCAGGAAGTGCCATGGTTTGCAGATATCGCAAACTACAAGGCAGTAAGATTCATACCCAAGGAGTATAGTAGGCAGCAATCAAAGAAATTGATCACAGATGCAAAGTACTATCTTTGGGATGAACCATATCTCTTCAAGAGATGTGCAGACGGAGTAATCCGTAGATGTGTTCCTAAGGAAGAAGCGCAGAAGATCCTATGGCACTGCCATGGATCACAGTTTGGAGGACATTTTGGAAGTGAGCGAACAGCCACAAGAGTCCTCCAATGTGGCTTCTACTGGCCTACTCTCTATAAAGATTCCCGAGTGTTTGTACTTAATTGTGACAGTTGCCAAAGATCTAGCAATTTGCCTCACAGTTATGCCATGCCTCAACAAGGGATCTTGGAGATAGAGTTATTTGATGTATGGGGTATTGACTTTAAGGGACCTTTCCCACCATCATACTTAAACATTTGTATTCTGGTGGCAGTGGATTATGTATCCAAATGGGTGGAGGCTATTGCAACACCGACTAATGACACTAAAACAGTGTTAAAATTCCTCCAGAAATACATCTTTAGCAGATTTGGTACCCCTAGAGTATTAATCAGTGATGAGGGCACTCATTTCTACAATAAACAGCTTTACTCTGCTTTGGTTCGTTATGGAGTTAGCCACAGGGTAGCCACTCCATACCATCCACAGACTAATGGGCAAGCTGAAGTCTCAAATAGAGAAATCAAAAGAATCCTGGAACGGACTGTAATTAACCGTAGAAGGGATTGGGCAAGAAGCTTGGATGATGCTCTGTGGGCATACAGAACAGCATTCAAGACCCCTATAGGGACCTCTCCATACCAGCTTGTGTATAGAAAGGCATGTCACTTGCCAGTGGAACTGGAACATAAGGCCTACTGGGCAACCAGATTCCTGAACCTTGATACCAAGTTAGCTGGAGAAAAACGATTGCTTCAGTTAATGAGCTAGAGGAATTTAGACTCAATGCTTTCGAGAATGCAAAAATATACAAAGAGAAAGCGAAAAGATGGCATGATAAGAAATTGTCATCCAGAGTCTTTGAGCCAGGCAGAAAGTTCTGCTATTTAATTCTAGGCTCAAATTATTCCCTAGGAAATTAAAATCCCGGTGGAGAGGTCCGTATGTGATTACAAGTGTATCACCATATGGATACGTAGAGCTTCAGGATAATGACTCTAACAAAAAGTTCATTGTTAATGGACAGAGAATTAAACATTATCTTGAAAGTAATTTTGAGCAAGAATGCTCAAAACTGAGACTTGATTAGAGCTCAGTAATAGTCCAGCTAAAGACAATAAAGAAGCGCTTGCTGGGAGGCAACCCAGCCATTTACAAAGTTTATTTACTAATTAAATAAATTTCCTTTTCTTTACAGGTATGTGTCAAGTATCTTCAAAGGGTAAAATAGTAATTGTTTGAGTTCACAGAATTACAGGGGAATCTGGAAGCTCACTAGCGTGGAAAAGCCAGTGAGAAACGTTTTGGGCGTTGAACGCCCAAAAGAAGCATCCACTGGGCGTTCAACGCCAGTAAGGGTAGCCATCTGGGCGTTAAATGCCAGAAAGGAGCATCTTCTGGGCGTTGAACGCCAGAAAGAAGCACCTTCTGGGCGTTTAACGCCAGATTGACAGCTTCCTGGGCGTTCAGAAAAACGCCCAGTGACAAAGGACTTCCTGGCGTTGAACGCCAGAAAGAAGCAACAGCTGGGCGTTGAACGCCCAGGAGAAGCATCAATTGGGCGTTAAACGCCCAAAACATGCAGTGTTTGGGCGTTTAACGCCAGGATGGTGGGGAGGAGGTAAAATTCGTTTTTCTTCCAAAATTTTCTAATTTTTATATTTAAATTCATGATTTCTTGCATAAACATGTTTCCAAATATCATCCTTCAATTTCAAATTTTTTTTTAAATCCTAAATTCTAAATCTCTAATTTCTGAAATCCCTATTTCAAAAGATTGTACATGCATCTTAATCCATAAAGACAGTTGATTTTCAATCCAATCCAACTCTTTTTCCAAGCTCTTTCCCAACTTAATTATCTTTTAAAATCTTTTTCAAATTATAAATTTCAAATTTATTTTCAAATATCATTCATATCTTTTTAAATTATATCCTTTTCTAGTCATACTTATCTTTTATAAATCATATCTTTTATCTGATATCTCTTTCTTATTTTCGAAAACCCACCCCCTCCCTTTTATATCCACTTTCAGCGCCCCTCTCATCATCCACCATTCCACACATGCTCTCCTCCTATTCCTCTTCTCTCTTTTCTTTTGCTTGAGGACAAGCAAACCTCTAAGTTTGGTGTGCTTATCCGTGATCACAAATACATTCTCACTTTGATCATGGCACCTAAAGGAAAGCAACCCAACCCAAGAGGCAAGAAAGAGAATATTCCAAAGCCACTTTGGAATCAAGGGAAGTTCTTAACTAAAGAACATTCAGACCATTACTACAAAATAATGAGTCTAAGATCAGTGATCCCGGAAGTCAAGTTCGATCTGAAAGAAGATGAATATCCGGAGATCCAAGAACAAATTCGAAACAGGAACTGGGAAATCCTAGCCAATCCTGAAACGAAAGTGGGAAGGAACATGGTTCAAGAGTTCTATGCTAATCTATGGCAGACAGACAGGCAAAGAATAATTTGAGTGTGCTTAAGAGCTCTGGACACCTCTAACTGGGGACTTTAGCAAAGCTGAGTCACAATCTGAAAAGGTTCACCTAGTCATGTGTCTGTGGCATTTATGTATCTGGTGGTAATACTGGAAAACAAAGTGCTTAGAGCCACGGCCAAGACTCATAAAGTAACTGTGTTCAAGAATCAACATATTACACTAGGAGAATCAATAATACTATCTAAATTCTGAGTTCCTATGGATGCCAATCATTCTGAATTTCAAAGGATAGAGGGAGATGCCAAAACTATTCAGAAACAAAAAGCTACAAGCCCCGCTCATCTAATAAGAATCTGAGCTCCATTTAAAACTCTAAGATATTATTACTTCTTAAATTCTTTTCATCCTATTTTATTTATCTAGTTTCTTGAGGACAAGCAACAGTTTAAGTTTGGTGTTGTGATGAGCGGATATTTTATACGCTTTTTGGGGATAATTTCATGTAGATTTTAGTATGTTTTAATCAGTTTTTAATAAAATATTATTAGTTTTTAGGCAAAAATCATATTTTTGGACTTTACTATGAGTTTGTGTGTTTTTCTATAATTTCAGGTATTTTCTGGCTGAAATTGAGGGAGTTGAGCAAAAATCTGAGTTAGGCTGAAAAAGAACTGCTGATGCTGTTGGATCCTGACCTCCCTGCACTCGGAATGAATTTTTTGGAGCTACAGGAGTCCAATTGACACGCTTTCAACGGCGTTGGAAAGTAGACATCCAGGGCTTTCCAGCAATATATAATAGTTCATACTTTCCACGAAGATAGACGACGTAACTTGGCATTGAACGCCAAGTACATGCTACTGTCTGGAGTTAAACGCCAGAAACACGTCATGATCCGGAGTTGAACGCCCAAAACACGTTATAACTTGGAGTTCAACTCCAAGAAAAGCCTCAGCTCGTGGATAGCTTTAGTCTCAGCCCCAGCACACACCAAGTGGGCCCCAGAAGTGAATTTCTGCACCAATTATCTTAGTTTACTCATATTCTGTAAACCTAGGTTACTAGTTTACTATTTAAACAACTTTTAGAGACTTATCTTGTACCTCATGACATTTTCAGATCTGAATTACATACTCTTTGACGGCATGAGTCTCTAAACTCCATTGTTGGGGGTGAGGAGCTCTACAGTGTCTCGATGAATTAATGCAATTGTTTCTATTTCTCCATTCAAACTTGTGTGTTCCTATCTAAGATGTTCATTCGCGCTTAATTATGAAGAAGGTGATGATCCGTGACACTCATCACCTTCCTCAATCCATGAACGTGTGTCTGACAACCACATCCGTTCTATATCAGATTGAATGAGCATCTCTTAGATTCCTTAATCAGAATCTTCGTGGTATAAGCTAGATTGATGGCGGCATTCATGAGAATCCGGAAAGTCTAAACCTTGTTCGTGGTATTCCGAGTAGGATTCCGGGATTGAATGACTGTGATGAGCTTCAAAATCCTGAAGGCTGGGCGTTAGTGACAGACGCAAAAGAATCATTGGATTCTATTCTGACCTGATTGAGGACCGACAGATGATTAACCGTGCTGTGACAGAGCATTTGGACCATTTTCACTGAGAGGATGGGAAGTAGCCATTGACAACGGTGACACCCTACATACAGCTTGCCATGGAGGGAACTTGCACTTTTCCATGGATGGAATATTACATTACAGGAATTAATCAGACAAAGCATCTCCAAGACTCCAACATATTCTCCATTACTGCACAACAAGTGACTATTTCACACTCTTTTATTTTTCTAATAATTCCAATTGATAATTTTAATTAATATCCTGACTAAGAATAATAAAATAAACATAGCTTGCTTCAAACCAATAATCTCTGTAGGATCGAACCTTACTCACGTAAGGTATTACTTGGACGACCCAGTGCACTTGCTAGTTAGTTGTACGGATTACAAATTCGTGCACCAGGTTGTATGAGGGGGTACATATAGGGTTGGTGGGGTTTAGGTTCGGCTATGGGAGGGGAAAATGGGTGGGAAAGGTTTGAATTTGAAGTGGATGGGATTGGTAGGAATGAATGATGGGATTTATGATGGGTTTTGGGAAGAGGGAAAGGTGATTGTTTTTGGGAAAGAGGGAAAGTGGGGTGTGGGTTTTAAGGTTCGAAAAAGTAGGAGAGAGAAAAAAAGGTGGGGTTTGTGTGGGACCCACTGGCTTGTGATTTCGAAATCTGAACTCTCCTACCTCTGCCTGGGCGTTCAGCGCCAGGTTTGGGCATTGAACGCCCAGAGGAGACCAAAATGGTGGCTCTGGCTACTCCACAGGGGGCATTGAACGCCCATATTACTCCCTTACTGGCATTCAACGCCAGTGCATGCTCCTTGGTGGGCGTTGAATGCCCAAACTGCTCCCTGTCTAGCGTTCAACACCAGGATTGCTCCTTAATGGGAGTTGAATGCCCAAAGGGGACCAAGGGATGGTTCCTCTCAGCTCCTAAATAGCCGTTGGACACCTAGATTCCTTCTAGTATGGCGTTCAACGCCAGTAAGGGGCTCTCTACAGGGTGTTCTATTTTCCATCTCAAGTGTCTCTGTCTATGTTCTAAGTGTTGTACATGATCACAAACGTTAAAAGCAAGGGAAAACTATGGAAATCTAATTGAAAATAACTAAAAATGAAATCAAATGAGAATAAACAAAAAAAACAATATTACTCTACTTATGGTTAGGTTGCCTCCCAACAAGTGCTTCTTCACCATCATTAGCTTGATGGACAGCTCCTTTACGGAGGTAGATAGGTGCTCAGCTCTTCATCCCGAATGGTGAACTTCCTTCCTTTGCTCTAATGGATGAGCTCCACATGCTCTAGAGACAGGATCTTGTTTACTATGTGTAGAATGACTAGACTCTTAGTGAAGACAACTCTCATGTCAGGTGAGAGGTCTTCAATTGGAATCTTCTTATTCCTCCATCCTTTGGGTACCTTTTTCTTAGTACCTCCTTGATGGGTGGAAATTAGATTTCCATACAAACTAACTGACAAGTGTACCGGGTCGCATAAAGTAATAATAACTCACAAGAGTGAGGTCGATCCCACAGGGATTGATAGATCAAGCAATTTTAGTTGGGTGATGAATTTAGTTAAGCTAACCAGTATTGATTTGAGTGTGTGTTGTGATTGACAGAAAGTAAATTGCAAGAATTCTAAAGTGCAGAATGTAAAGAACTTGAAAAGTAAATAGCAGAAGCTCAATTAACTGAAACTTAAGGTGCAAGAAATTAAAAGAACTGAATCTTAAATTGCAAGAAAAGTAAATGACTGAATCTTAAAGTTTTGAAATTAAAAATGCAGAAATATTAAATAGCAAGAAAACTTAAATTGCATGAATAATAAAAGGATTTGGGTGCTGGGAGCCAAAATAGAATTAGTAAGTATAAATTGCAGCAAGTGTAGAGGAACCAAAGTGAAAGAAATTTAAAGAAAATGATTCATCAGGGATTGGAGATACTATAATCCTTCATGAATCAATTGGGTCTCAACTCCTTTCTCAATCATATGCATAGATCTATGGTGGATTGAAATTGTTTGGATCCCAATTCCTTGGCAATCCAATCTCTCTAATCACAATCAGTCTTGCCAATTCCTTGATCTAATTGTCATGAAAAGAGTTAGAGCACATTTCTCTCATCCAAAAGCCACACTAACTCTCAAGATCTCAATTCCTCCCGAATAGTGTTGATCAAGAGAGTAGTGAAGGATAGAGCTTCAGTTCTAATGCTGGTGATTCCCCTTCCGAGGCTCAAACCAACTTTCAATTGAATTAAACCCCCTTCCGGAGTTAATAACTCATAATCAAAGTAGAAGATACCCAATCGCTACACAATTGAATTGAGAAGAAGAAGAATTTCATTAATTCATTGGAATTATAATAGAGCTCCTCCCCCTAATAAAATTGGGGTTTAGTTCATCCTTGCTCTAGTACCAAAACAGAAAAGCAAAAGTTGCAGAAGAATGAACAACAAAAAGAAATTTAAAACTTAGATCTAAAAACTCTAAAAAGACTCTAAAAGAAAGCTAAAAAGAAGATGAAAAAGAAGGTCTCCGAAAAAAGTCCCTAATGAAATCAAATTTTCTTCTATTTATACACTTTCCAATTCAGTCATAAAGTTCTTGGAGTGGGCTTTTTGGCCTTCTAATGAAGTGGGTCAGAAGAAGTACTTTCATGCAGCATAAGGAGAACGTAGCGTTCTCAGAGTGAACGTAGCGTTCTTTCACCGACGCGTACGCATCCTATGTGCGTGCGCGTCCTTTGCATTTTACACCATTGACGCGTGTGCGTACCCTATGCATACGCGTCGATACTTTCTTCAGCCTCAACCATGCTTGCACGTACCATGCATGCGTGTGCGTCCCTTGGCAGCGTTCATTGATTGAACGCAACGCTCGCGCCATGAACGCTCATTAGGCGTGTGCGTCCATTGCACGTGCGCGTAGATGGTAAAACATCACTTCTGTGCTCCAGCATCATGTATGCGTTTGCGCCAACCACCACTATCGTCATATTGACGCGTGCGCATCATGCACGCGTGTGCGTCGCTGACCAAATTCAAATTCCAACTCTGAAAGTATCACAGGCGTTCATTCAAAGTGGATGTAGCGTTCATTGCTGGTGAACGTTGATCCTCCTTCCACGCATGCGCGCAATGCATGCGTACGCGTGGATTTCCAAAATTGTTTCCCCACGCGTAAGTGCCTTGTACACGAGCGCGTCTCTTATGAACGTAGCGTTCTTCAATTGAACGCAGCGTTCATCTGCACCTTGTATTTCTTTGTTTTTTCTTTTTTCATCTTTCACCTGTCATCAATCAAACATGCCATCAAAGTCTCACCAAAATCATAAGGTTCATAATAATCAACTAAATTTTGCATAAATATCATGATTTTATATAAAATCAATAATATTTGATTGAGTCAAGATAAACATGAAATTCTACTCTAATTTCTTACTTATTGTGCAAGAAAGTGTATAAAACCTAATAAAAGCAAGTAAAAATGCTAGTAAAACTAGCATAAGATGAATTGTCATCACAACACCAAACTTAAACCTTGCTTGTCCCCAAGCAAGAAAAGAATTATGCACAAAGGTTTCTTTTAATTGGAATGGATTGAATAATAACTTGTAATGCCTTTTGAGTGAAGTGATTAAGTGACAGTGGGGTGAACTCTAAATTATATGCTCATGCAAAGGCTTTAGTGCTTATTAGTCCCTACATTTTGGAAGTCTTAGATCTTAGGAATTTCGTTCAAATGATACCATGGAGATCTCTTTATAGGTAATCACCGTGAAGCAGTATTTATTTTCTAGCATCTTTGTATCTTGGTCTTGACTCTAAGTATCATGTCTCAAAGTGGCTTTTTAAGATAAGCTTTCAATCAATACTCCCAAACCAGTTGGTCTAAGGAATTAGGTGTTGAAACACCCCTTAGGATTTACTTACTCAAGCCTCTCTCTTTGAAACAAATCTACCACAAGCATTTAGCTAGGACAATAACTCTTTGAGTTCTTATTTCTTTCTTTTTTTCTTTCTAGCAATTGATGCTCAAAGCCTTGGACCTTGTTCTTTGTTTTTCTTTTTCTTTTGTTTTCTTTTATTATTGCTTCTTGGATCAATAGATGTTTGAGAATCTCCACAATACTTCTTTGAACTCTATTTCCTGTCTATGAGCTCCCATGCAAGTTTTCATAAATATGCAACCTGAATACACAATCATATAACTAGAACCACCACTTCTCTTAACCTTTTGTTTGCCTCAAAATAGATTTTTGATTCCTCAATCCTTCTTTTCAAAGAAATATTCATTGATGCAGTTTTGAAATATTGAGGGCAAGCAATTTTTCAAGAGTATAGTGTTGTGAAAAATCAAGCATCTCGGTTATTGAACTACAGAGAAGCTATACTAAGCAGAGAGAAAGGGGTACAGTATCACTTCCAGATCATAACAATTTTGGATATAAGACAATTGGTGCACGAATTTGCAATCCGTACAACTAACCAGCAAGTGCATTGGGTTGTCCAAGTAATACCTTACGCGAGTAAGGGTCGATCCCACGGAGATTATTGGTTTGAAGCAAGCTATATTTATTTTATTAATCTTAGTCAGGATGCAAATAAGGTTATTTGGGTTTAATTGTAAGAAGTAAAAGTATTTGGAATAAGGAATTGTTACTTTATTAATGGAGAATATGTTGGAGTTTTGGAGATGCTTTGTCCTCTGAATTTCTGCAATGTAATATTCAACTCAATTGTTTGTAAAGTTCCATCTATGGCAAGCTGTATGTAGGGTGTCACCATTGTTAGTGGCTACTTCCCATCCTCTCAGTGAAAATGGTCCAAATGCTCTGTCACAGCACGGCTAATCAGCTGTTGGTTCTCGATCATGTTGGAATAGGATCCATTGATCCTTTTGCGTTTGTCATCACGCCCAGCAATCGCGAGTTTGAAGCTCGTCACAGCCATTCAATCCTTGAATCCTACTCGGAATACCACAGACAAGGTTTAGACTTTCCGGATCCTCAAGAGTGGTTGCCATCAATTCTAGCTTATACCACGAAGATTCTGATTAAGGAATCTAAGAGAAACTCATTCAATCTGATGTAGAATGGAGGTGGTTGTCAGGCACACGTTCATGGATTGAGGAAGGTGATGAGTGTCACGGATCATCACCTCCTTCACAATTAAGCGCGAATGAACATCTTAGATAGGAACACACACACGTTTGAATGAAATAAAAACAATTGCATTAATTCATTGAGACGCTGCAAAGCTCCTCACCCCCAACAATGGAGTTTAGAGACTCATGCCGTCAAAGTGTATAAAATTCAGATCTGGAAATGTCATGAGGTACAAGGTAATCCTCTAAAAGTTGTTTAAATAGTAAACTAGTAACCTAGGTTTACAGAAATTAAGTGAACTAAGATAATTGGTGCATAAATCCACTTCTGGGGCCCACTTGATGTGTACTGGGGCTGAGACTAAAGCTTCTCACGTGCTTGGGCTGTTTCTGGAGTTGAACGCCAGGTTGTGACGTGTTTTGGGCATTGAACTCCAACTTGTAACCTGTTTCTGGCGCTGGACACCAGACAGCAGCGTGATACTGGCGTTGAACGCCAGTTTACGTCGTCTATCTTCACGCAAAGTATGGACTATTATATATTGCTGGAAAGCTCTGAATGTCTACTTTCCAACGCCATTGAGAGCGTGCCAATTGAACTTTTGTAGCTCCAGAAAATCCATTTCGAGTGCAGGGAGGTCAGAATCCAACAGCATCAGCAGTCCTTTTTCAGCCAAATTCAGATTTTTGCTCAGCTCCCTCAATTTCGGCCAGAAATTACCTAAAATCACAGAAAAATACACAAACTCATAGTAAAGTCCAGAAATATGATTTTTGCCTAAAAACTAATAATATTCTACTAAAAACTAATTAAAACATACTAAAATCTACATGAAATTACCCCCAAAAAGCGTATAAAATATCCGCTCATCACAACACCAAACTTAAACTGTTGCTTGTCCTCAAGCAACTAGATAAATAAAAAAGGATTAAAAGAAATTAAGAAGTAATAATATTTCAGAGTTTTTTTAAGTGGAGCTCAGATTCTTATTAGATGAGCGGGGCTTGTAGCTTTTTGTTTCTGAACAGTTTTGGCATCTCCCTTTATCCTTTGAAATTCAGAATGATTGGCATCCATAGGAACTCAGAATTCAGATAGTATTATTGATTCTCCTAGTGTAGTATGTTGATTCTTGAACACAATTACTTTATGAGTCTTGGCCGTGGCCCTAAGCACTTTATTTTCCAGTATTACCACCGGATACATAAATGCCAGACACATGACTGGGTGAACCTTTTTCAGATTGTGACTCAGCTTTGCTAAATTCCCCAGTTAGAGGTGTCCAGAGCTCTTAAGCACACTCTTTTTTTTGCTTTGGATCACGACTTTAACCACTCAGTCTCAAGTTTTTCACTTGGACCTGCATGCCACAAGCATATGGTTAGGGACAGCTTGATTTAGCCGCTTAGGCCTGGAACTATTTCCTTGGGCCCTCCTATCCACTGATGCTCAAAGCCTTGGATCCTTTTCACCCTTGCCTTTTGGTTTTAAGGGCTGTTGGCTTTTATTCCTTCTCTTGATCCAATGATTTCTTGTAATTTTTTTTTCACTGCTTTTTCTTGCTTCAAGAATTAAATTCATGATTTTTCAGATCATCAATAATATTTTTCGTGTTTCTCATTCTTTCAGGAGCCAATATTCATAAAATTCAAAATAAAAATTATGCACTGTTCAAGCATTCATTCAGAGAACAAAAAGTATTGCCACCACATATAGTTAATTATAATTTTTATTATTAAGAACTCGAAAATAACTTACTTCTTTATTCTAATTATCTACTATTTTATTCATGTCTGATGATGATGAGAAAAATAAATTATAACTTAATTGGGAATAAAACCAGAATAGATATACTAATTACTATTACTACTACTATATATATCTCCTATGGTAAATTTCTATAATAACACTATCACAGAGTTAAAGCTAAAATTTAGAACTCAACAACTTGTGTTCTGAGAAGTAGATGTTCCTCTGATCTGTGGGGTGCTTGGTCCTTCAAGGATTAATTTCTGGCGCTTCAGCTCCCTTAAATCACGCCCTTGCTCTTCTTGTTCCTTAAGCAGTTTGCAAAGCATGCTACTTTGATTGTTCTGTTCTTCCTTTATTTGGTTCATAGCTTCTTGCAATTTGGAAATAGATGCCTCAAGATGTTCCCAATATTCGAATTGAGGAAGTTCTGGGAGGACTTCCGGTGCTCTCCTCTTGATTGGATCATCCTGCAGCTGTTGTCTGTCCATTGATATTTTAGTGATTGGCCTCTCAACTGAGATATACTCTATTATTCCTGTTCCGAGGGTTACCTGAAACGTGTAGCTCGGTCGTCTTTGGAGAGGCCCGAGGTGGGGGTCAGGGACCCGAGCTTGATATGTGGAGTGGTTGGTGGTTGTACCTGCAATGACACTCCGATGCTTAAGTTAGCATGGGTTCAAGCAGATATGTGTAGAGTGTGGAATGTATGTCATACCTGGGTGTTCCAGTGTATTTATAGTAGTTGGCCGTGATCTTCCCTGGATAAGATATTCTTATCTTATCTTATCTTTTTTGGGAGTTTTATCTCTATCTTTGTGGAACCGCCTTTCCTAGGCCTTTTCGGCCTTTAGGTTTTGGGCTGCGTTCCTTTTGATGGGCCTTCTTAGCTTTGTTGTCCGAGGTCCGACCTCAGGCGTGGGCCTTTGGGACGAGGTCGGATCTTTCATGGATTTTGCCGAGTTGGAGGAGCCCGGTCAGGGTATGAACAGTGCCCCTGCCCGAGTTCGTCCTTTTTGGGAGGTCGAGCTCGGGCATAGTAGTTTTTCAAAATTCAAAAATGGTCGTTCCTGCATTTATTGCATTTTACCGTTTCTCCTCGATTTTCGTTCGGGCTCTGTGAAGGCATTATTTATTTACCCATTTCCCCCTTTTCTTCGTTTATTCTGTTCCCTTCCTTTTTTCTGAGTTTTCGCCATTCTCCTTTTTTGAGCACCGCTTCCTTTTTCTTTGTTCTTCTTCCCCGAATCTTTCCGCGTGTCTTTCCGGGGTTTCCTCTGCGCCGCCGTTCCGTTCTTCTTGCTTCGGAGCTCGTCGTCCTCGTTTCTTTCTTCCAGGTTTGTTCCCATCTCTTTTCTCGTGCACATATGCTTCTGTTTCTTTTGTGTGGCTCTTTGTTTGTTTCTTTTTCTCTATGCCTGGGTTGCCCCGAAAAGAGGCGCCGCCATTGCTTTGTTTGTTTGTACATGGGGGGACTCTTTTTTGTTCTCTGGTATTTTGCTCCGGGTTGCTGTATTTTCTTCTAAAAGATCTTTGTTTCTTGCTTTGCTGAATGGGTTTTCGCTGTCTGCTTTTATGTGATTTTTGCTTGCTGTTGTATTCTTCTTTGTAGGTAAGAATTTTATGTCTCGAAAGGTTCTTCAAGCGATGTCGACCAAGATTCCAAGTGGTCTTGGTTGGGTAGATCCTGTTCCTCTAAGAGTCCCTTCTGTGGTAGATTCTGAGTATTTAGCTAGGTTTCGTAGGCAATGTAGCATATGTGAAGATAGAGAGTCTGAGAGGGATTATGAACTAGTAGCCCCGGATTCCGAGGAGAGAGTTTGCTTCCCGCCCTTAGATAGTTCCGAGAAGCTCTTCTTTTACCTTATGATTGTTTTTTCTCTAAGCTGAGTGTCCGACTTCCTTTTACCGACCTGGAGTCCGAGGTGTTATGGTCTTGTAACCTTGCCCCTACGCAGCTCCATCCAAATTCTTGGGCATTTTTAAAGCTGTTTCAACTTTTGTGTCAGTTTTTGGGCGTTGCTCCCTCTATTTCTCTTTTTTCCTACTTGTTTGTGTTGACGAAGCCGGGGTCGGGTGGAGGGAAGGTATCTTGAGTCTCTTTTAGGGCTAACCAGGGAAGAAAGTTTTGTACCCTGTATGATGAGTCCTTTCACGATTTTAAGAACTTTTATTTCAAGGTCCGGGCTACTGGAGACGTCCGACCTTTCTTTCTAGATGAGAGTGGGGAGCCTTCTTTTCCTCTTTGTTGGCAGGAGAATGTAGTGTCTGCTAAGTATACCTTTGAGAGTCTAGATGAGGTGGAGCAGGCTTTTGTGGGTGTGGTGAGCAGTTTATGGGGTCGGGCACCTCACTTGGATACGAAGAAAATGTTGGGAGATCCAAGCCTTCTCCGTTCCGAGTTAGGTAGTTCCCGACCTCTTCCGAGATTCATCTTTTCTAGTATTTTGGTTTTGCTTATTTTTGGTGGAATTTCTGTTGTGGTAATCCTTTTCTTTATTTCTTGCAGAGATGTCTTCTCAGGCGGATTCCATGAAGTTCCTTCGTCGGACGAAGAAGTCTGTGGCTGCTCGGAATATCGAGGCCGGGGAGGCTTCTGCCCGATCTTCTCCGCAGAAGACTACTGTGGGTGTTCAGACTCAGTCGAAGACTATTCCGACTCCCCAGTTCCGAGCTATAAGTCAGGATCCTCCGACCTCTGGGCCTGCTACTTCTTCTCCTCCTCCGTTCTCGGGTCCTCCTCCCAAGAAGCAGAAGACCTCTCAAGAGCTTGCCGATTTCAATGATAAGGACTTTGACGCTCTTGGTTGGATTGAGCAGCATATTCTCCCTCAGACCTTTATTTCCACTGATGATGTATCTATGGAGCATCATTTTCAGTATATGGCGCGGAGCTGTGTCCGGATGGCTAGTCTCCATGCCGCTATTGCCCGGGAGTTCAAGAAATCCCCCCTTGGGGCGACCAGCTCCCGACTTGAGAAGGCTCAGTCCGAGCTTGATAGGATTAGTCAACTGAAGGCTGCCAGGATTACTGAGTTGGAGGCCTCTTTGGAGAAAGAGAAAACTAAAGCTACCGCGGCTGTGGCGGCAGCGAAGACATCTGAGGAGATGGCGAAGGCGGCGACGGAGAATTATACTCGGATATATGCCGAGCTTGTGGAGACAAAGGAGAAGTTGCAATCTGCTCGGGATGATTTTTACGAGCTAGAAGGTCATGTGGCCAAGGGTATGGATGCTATGTTTGAGAATTTGAAGGCTCAGGTCCGAGTTCTTGCTCCTGACCTGGATCTGAGCTTATTTAGTACGGATAACGTTGTTGTGGAGGGAAAGATTGTTCCTGCTCCCAACGAGGATGAGGTTCCGGTGTCCGACCCCAAAGTTCCGGTGGAGAACCCGACTTCACCTTTGGCCGGGGATGGTTCTGGTGTGGAGGTTTCAAACCGGGATGACGTTGCTGTTGATGCAGTCCCGATATCTATGTTTCCTCCGCAGCCTTCTGTTGATGTGGAGTCTGGAAAGGACCTTGATCCTCTGTAATCTTTTATTTTTTGGTGTTTTGCCCGACCTGTGGGCTCTTTTGTTTTTGGATGGTTTCTGTGAACGCTTTTGGACACCTTTTTGCTTATTAGCTACTTGTAGTAACTTTTTAGCTTATTTATGCGGTGTTTTTTGTTCGCGTTTTGACTTTTTGTTCCGCTTTTATGCTTTTTAGTTGTTTTTGGATAACAACTTTTTAGCTAGCGCTTGGAACTTTTGCTGTACCCTTTCTTTTGATTTCGTTTCTTTTGTCGCTTGTACTTTTTAGTTGTATAGCAACTTTTTAGTAAGCGTTTTCGAAATCTTTGTTTTCGTTTTTTCGCTCGTACTTTTTAGTTGTATAGCAACTTTCTAGTAAGCGTTTTCGAAATCTTTGTTTTCGCCGTTTTAGGGCTTCTTTCTTTGGATCCGGGCTTTTTCTCGGACCTCGGGCGTTTCGAGTACCTCCTTTTGTTGGGTCCGACCTTGTTGTTGGTCGGCCTTTTTAAGTTATTTTTGTAATCTCTTTTTATTTGGCTTTTTGAGCCTTTTCAGAGTTACTTTTATAACTTCTCACATTAATTTGAACCTCGTCGCTTTATCTTTGCCGACCTTGTGTGGTCTCTTGGCAAATGATTTTTTGCGTTTTGCCGAGCATAAATTAATGCGCCTTGGCGGGGTACTTTCTAGGATTTGTTTCATCATGAGGAAAAAATAGAAAAATTTGATTAGTATTAAAAAAGAA
Organism: Arachis hypogaea; assembly: GCF_003086295.3. Lineage (NCBI taxonomy): Eukaryota > Viridiplantae > Streptophyta > Magnoliopsida > Fabales > Fabaceae > Arachis > Arachis hypogaea. The sequence continues at coordinate 80,850,604 of NC_092041.1, forward strand.
AGAATATTTACAGAGTGTTTACCCTTGACTAGGTCGGGTGTCTTACTTAACCGGGTGTCTCATTAAAAAACCCTTGTAGGGAAAAAGAGTACACCTCGGGTTAAGTTTTTCTAGCTGTAGTACCGTCTCAGATTACAGGCGTGCCAGGCCCTGGGCAGCTCATTGCCTTCTAGGTCGGATATTTTGTAATAGCCTGTCCCTAAGACTTCTGTTACCTTGTAGGGCCCTTTCCAATTTGTGGCTAGCTTTCCTTCTCCCGACTTTTGTGTTCCGATGTCATTTCGGATTAGAATCAGGTCGTGAATGGAGAAGCTTCGCTTTATTACTTTCTGATTGTATCTGAGGGCCGTTCGCCGTTTTAAGGCTTCTTCTCGGATTCGGGCTCTTTCTCGGACCTCGGGGAGGAGGTCGAGTTCTTCCTTTTGTGCCTGCGGGTTGCCTTCTTCGTTGTAGAAGATGACTCTGGGTGACCCTTCATCTATTTCGATAGGAATCATTTGCCTCCATCCCGTAAGCTAGTCGGAACGGTGATTCTCCCGTTGTAGAGTGTGGGGTTGTCCGATATGCCCATAGTACCTGGGGGAGCTCCTCGGCCCATGCCCCTTTGGCCTCTTGGAGTCTTCGTTTTAACCCTGCCAAGATGATTTTATTTGCGGCCTCTGCTTGTCCATTGGCTTGTGGGTGCTCGACTGAGGTGAATTGCTGTTTGATTTTTAGTTCGGATACCAAGTTCTGAAAACTTGTGTCCGTGAACTGTGTTCCATTGTCCGTTGTGATGGAGTAGGGGACTCCGAACCTTGTGACAATGTTTTTGTATAGGAATTTGCGGCTTTTCTGGGCCGTAATGGTGGCTAAGGGTTCAGCTTCGATCCACTTTGTGAAGTAGTCGACCCCTACTATGAGGTATTTGACTTGCCCCGGTCCTTGGGGAACGGGCCGAGTAGGTCAAGTCCCCATTTTGCGAAGGGCCATGGTGCGGTGATGCTGATAAGGTCTTCTGGCGGTGCCTTGTGGAAATTGGCGTGTTTTTGGCAGGGGGGCATATTTTCACGAACTCCGTCGCGTCTTTCTGCAAGGTCGGCCAGTAGAACCCGGCTCGGACCACTTTTTTGGATAATGCCCGAGCTCCGAGATGGTTCCCACACATGCCTTCGTGGACTTCTTCGAGGACGTTCTTTGTTTCTGAGGTCGGAACGCACCTAAGGAGGGGGTTTGAGAATCCTCTTCTGTATAACACGTCGTGGATTAGTGTATAATTCTGGGCGTCCTTTGCAAGCCTTTTAGCTTCTTTTCTTTCGGCGGGGAGAGTTCCCGACTTCAGGTAGTTGAGTATGGGGGTCATCCATCCTTGCTGTTGGTTGGATATATTTAGCGTTTCTTCCTCTCTTAACACGGAGGGAGATTGTAAGGTTTCTTGGAGGAGACTTCTGTTGTTGCCTCCGGGCTTGGTGCTGGCGAGCTTTGAGAGGGCGTCTGCCCGGGCGTTTTGTTCCCGAGGTATGTGCTGGATTTGTATTTCTGAAAAGTGGCGTAATTGTGCCTGTGTTTGGTCCAGGTATTTTTTCATAGTTGGGTCTTTGGCCTGGTAGCTTCCCTTTACTTGTGATGTGACGACTTGGGAGTCGCTGAAGATCGTGATTCTCTGGGCTCCGACCTCTTCGGCTAGCTTTAGACCTGCTAGTAGGGCCTCGTATTCGGCTTGGTTGTTCGAAGCCTGGAACTCGAATTTTAGGGATAGTTCTATCCGCGTTCCTTGGTCGCTTTCAAGTATAACCCCAGCTCCGCTTCCTGTTTTGTTTGAGGACCCGTCGACATACAGGTTCCATGAGAGTGGGGTTCCAGGGGTCTCCGTGTATTCTGCGACGAAGTCGGCTAGATACTGGGGTTTTATGGCAGTCCGGGCTTCATAGTGGAGGTCGAACTCGGACAGTTCCACCGCCCATTGTAGTATTCGTCCTGCCAGGTCTGTTTTTTGCAGGATGTGTCTCATGGGTTGGTTTGTCCGGACTTTGATGGTGTGGGTTTGAAAGTAGGGACGGAGCCTCCGAGCTGTGAACACTAGGGCGTAGGCGAACTTTTCTATCTTCTGATAGTTTAATTCGGCCCCTTGTAGTGCTTTGCTTACAAAGTATATGGGGTGTTGTCCTTGGTCATTTTCTCGTATTAACGCTGAAGCGACTGCTCGGTTTCCAACCGAGAGGTATAGTACGAGTTTTTCTCCTTTTAAAGGTCGGGTTAGGATTGGTGGTTGTCCGAGGAACTCCTTGAATTCTTGGAAGGCTTTTTCGCACTCCGGGGTCCATGAGAAGGGTTTCCCTTTCTTTAGGAGCGAGTAGAGAGGTAGTGATTTTATCGCCGATCCTGCCAAGAATCTTGATAGGGCGGCTAGCCTTCCATTCAGTTGTTGTACTTCTTTGACACACGTCGGGCTCTTCATATTGAGTATTGCTTAGCATTTGTCCGGGTTTGCTTCAATGCCCCTTTGAGTCAGCATGAAGCCTAAGAACTTTCCGGCTTCTGCAGCGAAGGTGCACTTTGTCGGGTTAAGTCTCATGTTGTGTTTTCTGAGGGTGCCGAAGACACTGGTGAGGTCGGTCAGCAGGTTTCTGTCTTCTTGTGTTTTTACCAGCATGTCGTCGACGTACACCTCCAGCTGTAGCCCGATGTGCTCTGAGAACACTTTGTTCATTAGCCTCTGGTAGGTTGCCCCTGCGTTCTTCAGCCCGAAGGGCATTACTACGTAGCAGTAGTTTGCCCTTGGGGTTATGAACGAGGTCTTTTCTTGGTCGGGTCCGTACATCGGGATTTGATTGTATCCCGAGTATGCGTCCATGAAGGAGAGATATCTATAGCCTGAGGCTGCGTCCACTAAGGCGTCGATGTTTGGTAGTGGATATGGGTCTTTGGGGCAGGCTTTGTTGAGATCCGTGTAATCGACGCACATCCTCCATTTTCCGTTGGGCTTTTTTACCAGGACCACGTTTGCGAGCCATAGGGGGTATTTTACTTCCCGAATGAACCCTGCATCTAGTAGTGCTTGTACTTGTTCTTCTATTGCTTGCATGCGTTCAGGCCCGAGCTTTCGGCGTCTTTGTTGGACAGGTCTGGATCCCGGGTATACTGATAGCTTATGGCACATCAGGTCGGGGCTTATGCCTGGCATGTCGGAGGCTTTCCAGGCGAAGAGGTCGGAATTCTCCCTTAAGAGGGTTATGAGTTCCTCCTTTAGGCCTGCTTCGAGGTTTTCTCCTATGTTTGTTATTTTTTCAGGTGTGTTCCCGATCTGGACTTTTTCGGTTTCTCCCTCTGGTTGTGGTCGAAGGTCTTCTCGGGCTTGAACTCGTCCGAGTTCTATTGTGTTGACCTCTTTCCCTTTTAGGCTCGGGCTTTCGTTGTAGCACCGCCGTGCTAGTTTTTGGTCGCCTTTTAGGGTAGCGATTCCTTTCGCGGTAGGGAACTTCATACAGAGGTGTGGGGTCGAGACTATAGCTGCCAGTCTGTTTAGGGTTGGTCGCCCAATGAGGGCATTGTATGCTGAAGTGACGTCGACTACAATGTAGTCGATGCTTAATGTTTTAGATTGCTCGCTTCTTCCAAAGGTAGTGTGTAGCAAGACGTATCCTAAGGGATGGATGGGGGTATCCCCTAGCCCAAATAGATCGGTGGGATAGGCTTTTAGCTCTTTTTCTTCGAGTCCGAGCTTGTCGAAGGCCGTTTTGAACAGGATATCTGCTGAGCTTCCCTGGTCAACCAGGGTTCGATGTAAGTTGGCGTTTGCTAGGATGATGGTGATTACCATTGGATCGTCGTGCCCGGGTATTATCCCTTGAGCATCTTCTCGGGTAAATGAGATAGGAGGTAATTCGGGTAGGGAACTGTCTTCTCGGACATGATAGACTTCTTTGAGGTGTCTTTTTCGCGAGGATCTGGATGTTCCTCCGCTTGCAAAACCTCCATTTATCATGTGAACGTGCCTTTCAGGGGTTCGTGGGGTTTGTTCGGTCCGATCTTCGTTATCTCCCCGTCTTTTCTTCCTGGTCTCTTCTCCTTTCTCTGCTATGTATCTGTCGAGTTTTCCTTCTCTGGCTAGCTTTTCTATAACATTTTTTAGGTCGTAGCAGTCGTTAGTAGAATGACCGTAGAGCTTGTGGTATTCACAGTATTCGGACCGATCTCTCCCCGCTCTCTTGTGTTTTAGCGGTCGAGGTGGTGGGATCTTTTCGGTGTGGCATACTTCTCTGTAGATGTCTACCAAGGAGACCCGGAGGGGGGTGTAACTGTGGTACTTCCGTGGCTTGTCCGAGTTGGTTTCTTCTTTCTTCCTTTGTTCCCGATCTCGATCTCGGAGTGGGTAGGTCGATTCCTTCCTAGAAGAGTCTCTTAACTGGGAGGTTTCCTCCATGTTGATATATTTTTCTGCTCGCTCCTGCACCTCGTATAGGGAGGTCGGGTATCGTTTGGATAGGGATTGGCTAAACGGTCCCTCCTTTAGGCCGTTTGCTAGTCCCATGATGGCTGCTTCAGTGGGCAAGTGTTGTATGTCCAGGCAGGCTCTGTTGAATCGCTCCATGTACTCTCGGAGAGTTTCTTGGTTACCTTGTTTGATTCCGAGTAGACTGGGGGCATGTTTCGTTTTGTCCTTTTGAATAAAGAACCTTGTCAGGAATTTTTTGGTTAGGTCTTCGAAGCTGGTGATTGATCTTGGTGGCAGGTTGTCGAACCACTTCATGGCCGACTTGGTGAGAGTGGTGGGGAAGGCTTTGCATCGAATCGCGTCGGAGGCGTCGACTAGGTACATTTTGCTTCTGAAGTTGCTGAGGTGGTGACTTGGATCGGTGGTGCCGTCGTAGAGATCGATATCGGGTGGCTTGAAGTTTCGTGGTACCTTCTCCTTCATGATCTCTTGCGTGAAGGGATCATGGTTGCATTCGGGGGTGGTGCCGCGTTTTGTCCGGTCTTTCAAATTGGCCTCTATTTTCCGCAGTTTTTCTTCTAATTCTCTGCGCTTTCGAGCCTCCCTTCTCAGATCTTGTTCAGTTTCTTTCTGCTTTTTTATGTCCTCTTCGAGTTGTTTCAGTCGGTTTTGTTGTGCCCGGACTGCTTCTAAAATTTCCGAGCTCTTTTCTTTTTCGGAATTTTGCGGATCTTTGTTTGGGAGTGATGTCTTTGGGCGATTCTGTTTGTTTCCTCCTGGAGTGCGTGGTGATAGAGGGCTGTCCGGTCGTTCTCCGGTGTCAACTTCGTCCTCTTGTTCTGATGCAGCGTGGTCATTGTTGGAGGGGTCGTCCGCCATAGTAGAGGGATGACTTCCAGGTCCCCGGCAACGGCGCCAATGTTCCGAGGGTTACCTGAAACGTGTAGCTCGGTCGTCTTTGGAGAGGCCCGAGGTGGGGGTCAGGGACCCGAGCTTGATATGTGGAGTGGTTGGTGGTTGTACCTGCAATGACACTCCGATGCTTAAGTTAGCATGGGTTCAAGCAGATATGTGTAGAGTGTGGAATGTATGTCATACCTGGGTGTTCCAGTGTATTTATAGTAGTTGGCCGTGATCTTCCCTGGATAAGATATTCTTATCTTATCTTATCTTTTTTGGGAGTTTTATCTCTATCTTTGTGGAACCGCCTTTCCTAGGCCTTTCGGCCTTTAGGTTTTGGGCTGCGTTCCTTTTGATGGGCCTTCTTAGCTTTGTTGTCCGAGGTCCGACCTCAGGCGTGGGCCTTTGGGACGAGGTCGGATCTTTCATGGATTTTGCCGAGTTGGAGGAGCCCGGTCAGGGTATGAACAATTCCCATCTTCACTCCGGCATCTCTGCAGAGCATAGAAATTAAGCTTGGATAGGCCAATCTGGCATCCTTGGAATTCCTAGGCTATTTTGTATAGTTCACACGAGATCAGTTGATGGACTTCTACTTCTTTTCCCAACATGATGCAGTGAATCATCACTGCTTTTTTAATAGTAACTTCAGAACGGTTGCTAGTGGGCAATATAGAACGCTCAATGAAATCCAGCCAGCCTCTGGCTACTGGTTTGAGATCTTCTCTTTTGAGTTAATTTGGGATGCCAGTCGTGCTGGTGGTCCACCTGGCTTCAGGGATGCATATATCCTCTAAAATCTTGTCCAAGCCTTTATTTACCCTCATCATTCTCCTATTAAGGGAATCTGGGTCATCTTTCAGTTGAGGAAGCTTAAAGATCTCCCTGATTTTATCAGGATGGGTATGAACAATCTTTCCTCTGACTAAGGTCCTATGGTCATAGAGGACAGCTCCAATTATTCTTTGCCTGTCTGTCTGCCATAGATTAGCATAGAACTCCTGAACCATGTTCCTTCCCACTTTCGTTTCAGGATTAGCTAGGATTTCCCAGTTCCTGTTTCGAATTTGTTCTTGGATCTCCGGATATTTATCTTCTTTCAGATCGAACATGACTTCCGGTATCAGTGATCTTAGACTCATTATTTTGTGGTAATGGTCTGAATGTTCTTTAGTTAAGAACTTCCCTTGATTCCAAAGTGGCTTTGGAATATTCTCTTTCTTGCCTCTTGGGTTGGGTTGTTTTCCTTTAGGGGCCATGATCAAAGTGAGTATGTTTTTGTGATCACGGATAAGCACACCAAACTTAGAGGTTTGCTTGTCCTCAAGCAAAAGAAGAGAGAGAAGAAGGATAGGAAGAGAGCAAGTGTGGAATGGTGGATGATGAGAGGGGCGCCGAAAGTGAATATAAAGGGAGGGGGTGGGTATTCGAAAATAAGAAAAAGATATAAGATAAGAGATATGATTTATAAAAGATAAATATGATAAGAAAAGAATATAATTTAAAAAAAATCTGAAATAAATCTGAATTTTTAATTTGAAAAAGATTTTAAAAGATAATTAAGTTGGGAAAGAGATTGGAAAAAGAGTTGGATTGGATTGAAAATCATCTGTCTTTATGGATTAAGATGCATGTAAAATCTTTAAAATTGGGATTTCAGAAATTAGAGATTCAGAAATTAGGATTAAAATTTTTGAAATTGAAGGATGATATTTGGAAACATGTTTATGCAAGAAATCATGAATTGAAACATAAAAATTAGAAAATTTTTGAAGAAAAACGAATTTTACCTCCTCCCCACTATCCTGGCGTTAAACGCCCAACTGCTGCATGTTTTGGGCGTTTAACGCCCAATTGTTGCTTCTCCTGGGCGTTCAACGCCCAGCTGTTGCTTCTTTCTGGCGTTGAACGCCAGGAAGTCCATTGTCACTGGCGTTTTTCTGAACACCCAGGACGCTATCAATCTGGTGTTAAACACCCAGAAGGTGCTTTTTTCTGGCGTTCAACGCCCAGAAGATGCTCCTTTCTGGCGTTTAACGCCCAGATGGCTACCCTTACTGGCGTTGAACGCCCAGTGGGTGCTTCTTTTGGGCGTTCAACGCCCAAAACGTTTCTTACTGGCTTTTTCATGCCAGTGAGCTTCCAAATTTCCCTGTAACTCTGTGAATTCAATCAATTGCTATTTTACCTTTTGGAGATACTTTGACATATACCTGTAAAAATCAATTAATTAGCAAAAACAAATAAAATTAAATTTTGTGAATGGCTGGGTTGCCTCCCAGCAAGCGCTTCTTTAATGTCATTAGCTGGACTATTACTGAGCTTTTAATCAAGTCTCAGTTTTGAGCATTCTTGCTCAAAATTTCTTTCAAGATAATGTTTAACTCTCTGTCCATTAACATTGAACTTTTTGTTAGATTCATTATCTTGAAGCTCTATGTATCCATATGGTGAGACACTTGTAATCACATATGGACCTCTCCACCGGGATTTTAATTTCCCAGGGAATAATTTGAGCCTAGAATTAAATAGCAGAACTTTCTGCCCCGGCTCAAAGACTCTGGATGACAATTTCTTATCATGCCATCTTTTCGCTTTCTCTTTGTATATTTTTGCATTCTCGAAAGCATTGAGTCTAAATTCCTCTAGCTCATTTAACTGAAGCAATCGTTTTTCTCTAGCTAACTAGGCATCAAGGTTCAGGAATCTGGTTGCCCAGTAGGCCTTATGTTCCAGTTCCACTGGCAAGTGACATGCCTTTCCATACACAAGCTGGTATGGAGAAGTCCTTATAGGGGTCTTGAATGCTGTTCTGTATGCCCACAGAGCATCATCCAAGCTTCTTGCCCAATCCCTTCTACGGTTAATTACAGTCCGTTCCAGGATTCTTTTGAGTTCTCTATTTGAGACTTCAGCTTGCCCATTAGTCTGTGGATGGTATGGAGTGGCTACCCTGTGGCTAACTCCATAACGGATCAAAGCAGAGTAAAGCTGTTTATTGCAGAAATGAGTGCCCCCATCACTGATTAATACTCTAGGGGTACCGAATCTGCTGAAGATGTGTTTCTGGAGGAATTTTAACACTATTTTAGTGTCATTAGTGGGTGTTGCAATAGCCTCCACCTATTTGGATACATAATCCACTGCCACCAGAATATAAGTGTTTGAGTATGATGGTGGGAAAGGTCCCATAAAGTCAATACCCCATACATCAAATAACTCAATCTCCAAGATCCCTTGTTGAGGCATGGCATAACTGTGAGGCAGATTGCCAGATCTTTGGCAACTGTCACAATTAAGTACAAACACTCGGGAATCTTTATAGAGGGTAGGCCAGTAGAAGCTACATTGGAGGACTCTTGTGGCTGTTCGCTCACTTCCAAAATGTCCTCCATACTGTGATCCATGGCAGTGCCATAGGATCTTCTGCGCTTCTTCCTTAGGCACACATCTACGGATTACTCCGTCTGCACATCTCTTGAAGAGATACGGTTCATCCCAAAGATAGTACTTTGCATCTGTGATCAATTTCTTTGATTGCTGCCTACTGTACTCTTTGGGTATGAACCTCACTGCCTTGTAGTTTGCAATATCTGCAAACCATGGCACTTCCTGGATGGCAAAGAGTTGCTCATCCGGAAAGGTTTCAGAGATCTCAGTAAGAGGGAGGGACGCCCCTTCTACTGGTTCTATTCGAGACAGGTGATCTGCTACCTGATTCTCTGTCCCTTTTCTGTCTCTTATTTCTATATCAAACTCTTGCAGAAGCAATACCCATCTTGTAAGTCTGGGTTTTGAATCCTGCTTTGTGAGTAGATATTTAAGAGCAGCATGATCAGTGTACACAATCACTTTTGATCCTACTAAATAGGATCTGAATTTGTCAATGGCATAAACCACTGCAAGTAGCTCTTTTTCTGTGGTTGTGTAATTCTTCTGTGCGTCATTTAGAACACGGCTGGCATAGTAAATGACGTGCAGAAGCTTGTCATGCCTTTGTCCCAACACTGCGCCAATGGCATGGTCACTAGCATCACACATTAGTTCAAATGGCAGTGTCCAGTTTGGTGCAGAGATGATTGGTGCTGTGACCAATTTAGCTTTCAGAGTCTCAAATGCCTGCAGACACTCCTTATCAAAGACAAATGGCGTGTCAGCAGCTAGCAGGTTGCTCAGAGGTTTGGCGATTTTTGAAAAATCCTTTATAAACCTCCTATAGAATCCTGCATGCCCCAGAAAGCTTCTGATTGCCTTAACATTGGCAGGTGGTGGTAATTTTTCAATTACCTCTACCTTAGCTTGATCCACCTCTATTCCCTTGTTCGAGATTTTGTGCCCAAGGACAATTCCTTCAGTCACCATAAAGTGACATTTTTCCCAGTTTAAAACCAGGTTAGTCTCTTGGCATCTCTTTAGAACAAGTGCTAGATGGTCAAGACAGGAGCTGAATGAGTCTCCAAATACTGAAAAGTCATCCATAAAGACTTCCAGGAATTTTCCACCATATCAGAGAAAGCATGCACCTCTGAAAGGTTGCAAGTGCATTGCACAGGCCAAATGGCATCCTTTTGTATGCAAATACTCCAGATGGACATGTGAATGCTGTTTTCTCTTGATCTTTTGGATCTACTGCAATTTGATTATAACCTGAATATCCATCCAGGAAGTAGTAGTATTCATGACCTGCCAGTCTTTCTAGCATCTGGTCTATGAATGGTAAAGGAAAATGATCCTTTCTGGTAGCTGTATTGAGCCTTCTATAATCAATACACATACGCCACCCAGTAATTGTTCTTGTAGGAACCAGTTCATTTTTTTCATTATGAATCACTGTCATGCCACCTTTCTTAGGGACGACTTGGACAGGGCTTACCCAGGGGCTATCAGAAATAGGATAAATAATCCCAGCCTCTAGTAACTTAGTGACCTCTTTCTGCACCACCTCCTTCATGGCTGGGTTCAGCCGCCTTTGTGGTTGAACCACTGGCTTGGCGTCACCTTCCAGTAAGATCTTGTGCATGCATATGGCTGGGCTAATGCCCTTGAGATCACTGATGGACCACCCAAGAGCTGTCTTGTGTGTCCTTAGCACTTGAATTAGTGCTTCCTCTTCCTGTGGCTCTAAGGTAGAGCTTATGATTACAGGAAAGGTATCACCTTCTCCCAGGAATGCATATTTTAGGGATGGTGGTAATGGTTTGAGCTCGGTTTTAGGAGGTTTCTCCTCTTCTAGAGGGATTTTCAGAGGTTCTACTATTCTCTCTGATTCCTCCAGATCAGGCTGAACATCTTTAAAGATGTCCTCTAGCTCTGATTCGAGACTCTCAGCCATATTGACCTCTCTTACCAGAGAGTCAATAATATCAACACTCATGCAGTCATTTGGGGTGTCTGGATGTTGCATGGCTTTGACAACATTCAACTTGAACTCCTCCTCATTGACTCTCAAGGTTACTTCCCCTTTTTGGACGTTAATGAGGGTTCGGCCAGTTGCTAGGAAAGGTCTTCCTAGAATGAGAGTTGCACTCTTGTGCTCCTCCATTTCCAGCACCACAAAGTCAGTAGGAAAGGCAAATGGCCCAACCTTGACAATCATGTCTTCAATCACGCCTGATGGGTATTTAATGGAGCCATCAGCAAGTTAAAGACATATCCGGGTTGGTTTGACTTCTTCAGTCAAATCGAGCTTTGTGATAATAGATGCAGGTATTAGGTTGATACTTGCCCCAAGATCACATAGAGCTTGCTTGGTACAATTACCCTCTAATGTGCATGGTATCATAAAGCTCCCGGGGTCTTTCAGCTTCTCAGGTAAGTTTTTCAGAATGACTGCACTGCATTCTTCAGTGAGGTAAACCTTTTCAGTCTCCCTCCAACCCTTCTTATGACTTAAGATCTCTTTCATGAACTTAGCATAAGAGGGTATTTGCTCAAGTGCTTCTGCAAACGGAATCTTTATTTCAAGAGTCCTGAGATAGTCTGCAAAGCGGGCAAATTGCTTATCCTGTTCCACTTGGTGGAGTTTTTGAGGATAAGGCATTTTGGCTTTATATTCTTCAACCTTAGTTGCTGCAGGTTTATTACCTACAGAAGTGGGTTGGGAAGCCTTTTTAGAAGGGTTGTTATCAGCACTTGTACGTGACTGATCCCCCACTGGTGTTTGAATGCCAGGGGTGGAAGCTGGAGTGGCATTAAACGCCAACTCCTTCTCTGTTACTTGCGTCTGAACGCCAGAACTGTGCTCCCTTTGGGCGTTCAACGCCGGATTCATGCTTGTTTCTGGCGTTGAACGCCAGGAATGAGCATGGTTTGGGCGTTCAACACCAGTATTATTCCTCTCTGGACTCTGATTGTCCTCAGAGGGATTTTGAGTGGCCATTTGTTCATTTCTTGGCTTCCTGCTGCTTTGAAGTGAGGTATTTAATGTTTTCCCACTTCTTAATTGAACTGCTTGGCATTCTTCTGCTATTTGTTTTGACAGTTGCTTTTCTGTTTGCTTTAACTGTACTTCCATATTCCTGTTAGCCATTCTTGTTTCCTGTAATATTTCCTTGAATTCGGCTAGCTGCTGGGTTAGAAAGTCTAATTGCTGATTGAATTCATTAGCCTGATCCACAGGACTGAGTTCAGCAGTTATTGTTTTAGCTTCTTCTTTCATGGAAGATTCACTGCTTAGGTATATATGCTGATTTCTGGCAACTGTATCAATAAACTCTTGGGCTTCTTCAATTGTTTTTCTCATATGTATAGATCCACCAGCTGAGTGATCTAGAGAAATCTGAGCTTTTTCTGTAAGCCCATAGTAGAAGATGTCTAATTGCACCCACTCTGAAAACATTTCAGAGGGACATTTTCTTAGCATCTCTCTGTATCTCTCCCAGGCATCATAAAGGGATTCGTTATCTCCTTGTTTGAAGCCTTGGATGCTTAGCCTTAGCTGTGTCATCCGTTTTGGAGGGAAATAGTGATTCAGGAATTTTTCTGACAGCTGTTTCCATGTTTTTATGCTGTTCTTAGGTTGGTTATTTAACCACCTCTTAGCTTGATCTTTTACAGCAAATGGAAACAGTAGTAATCTGTAGACATCCTGATTTATTTCCTTATCATGTACTGTGTCAGCAATTTGCAAAAATTGTGCCAGAAACTCTGTAGGTTCTTCCTGTGGAAGACCGGAATACTGGCAGCTTTGCTGCACCCTGATAATGAGCTGAGGATTCGACTCAAAGCTACTAACTCCAATGGAGGGTATACAGATACTACTCCCATATGAAGCAGTAGTGGGGTTAGCATATGACCCCAGAGTCCTCCTGGACTGTTCATTTCCACTTAGTTCCATGATGGAATAAAGGAGATGATATGTATGTTGATATTATTTATTTTATAAAAATTTATTTTATAAAATAAAATAAAAACGAAATAAATAAAAGAAATTAAAAATATTTTGAAATTGAAATCTGAATTTTTATCTAAAATTTTCGAAAATGTAGTTCAAAATTAGTTAGAAAAGATATTTTTTTGAATTTTGAATTTTATGATGAAAGAGAAAAACACACAAAAGACACAAGACTTAAAATTTTTAGATCCAATGCTCCTTATTTTCGAAAATTTTGGAGGGAGAACACCAAGAAACACCAAACTTAAAAATTTTAAGATCAAAACACAAGAAAGACTCAAGAACACCTTGAAGATTCACAAGAACACCAAGAACAAAAGAAAGAACACCAAACTTAAAATTTTTAGAAAACTTTAATAAAATTTTCGAAAATTATATTAAAATTAACAAGAAAACACCAAACTTAAAGTTTGGCACAAGATTAAATCAAGAAAAATTATTTTTGAAAAAGGATTTTAAAAAGAAGATGCCCAATTGCCAAGAACATAGACCAATGCTCTAGCCAATTGGGAGTAAATGTAACACTTGTTCTAAATAGGTATATTCCTTTTGGAAGATTAATGCTAAAAAGAACACAAGTGAAACAAGAAAAGACATAGAACAAGAAAAATTAAAGATCAAACAAGAAAAATAAACATGAACAACTTGAAGATCAAGGAAGAACAAAGAACACTAATACGAAAATTTTAAAGAAAAATATAAAATATGCAATTGACACCAAACTTATAACAAGGCACTAGACTCAAAGAAAAATAAAAAATTAATAAAGAAAAATAATATTTTTGAAAAGAAAAGAAAAGACTCTGACCCAATTGCCAAAATCTTCCTAATCTAAGAAATAAAATAAACCTTTAGTTGTTCAAACTCGAACAATCCCTGGCAACGGCGCCAAAAACTTGGTGCACGAATTTGCAATCCGTACAACTAACCAGCAAGTGCACTGGGTCGTCCAAGTAATACCTTACACGAGTAAGGGTCGATCCTACGGAGATTATTGGTTTGAAGCAAGCTATATTATTTTATTAATCTTAGTCAGGATGCAAATAAGGTTATTTGGGTTTAATTGTAAGAAGTAAAAGTATTTGGAATAAGGAATTGTTACTTTATTAATGGAGAATATGTTGGAGTTTTGGAGATGCTTTGTCCTCTGAATTTCTGCAATGTAATATTCAACTCAATTGTTTGTAAAGTTCCATCCATGGCAAGCTGTATGTAGGGTGTCACCATTGTCTGTGGCTACTTCCCATCCTCTCAGTGAAAATGGTCCAGATGCTCTGTCACAGCACGGCTAATCAGCTATTGGTTCTCGATCATGTTGGAATAGGATCCATTGATCCTTTTGCGTTTGTCATCACGCCCAGCAATCGCGAGTTTGAAGCTCGTCACAGCCATTCAATCCTTGAATCCTACTCGGAATACCACAGACAAGGTTTAGACTTTCCGGATCCTCAAGAGTGGCTACCATCAATTCTAGCTTATACCACGAAGATTCTGATTAAGGAATCTAAGAGAAACTCATTCAATCTGATGTAGAACGGAGGTGTTTGTCAGGTACATGTTCATGGATTGAGGAAGGTGATGAGTGTCACTGGTGCACGAAATTGCAATCAAACTTTTACAATTCCGCACAACTAACCAGCAAGTGCACTGGGTCATCCAAGTAATACCTTACGTGAGTAAGGGTCGATCCCACGGAGATTGTCAGCTTGAAGCAAGCTATGGTTATCTTGTAACTCTTAGTCAGGATATCAATAATTATCAGGGTTGATTGTAAAAAGCAAAAGAACATGAAATAAGTACTTGTTTTGCAGTAATGGGGAACTGGTTGAGGTTTTGGAGATGCTCTATCTTCTGAACCTCTGCTTTCCTACTGTCTTCTTCTTCAAGCACGCAAGGCTCCTTCCATGGCAAGCTGTATTTAGGGTTTCACCGTTGTCAATGGCTACCTCCAATCCTCTCAGTGAAAATGTTCAACGTGCTCTGTCACAGCACGGCTAATCATCTGTCGGTTCTCAATCGGGTTGGAATAGAATCCAGTGATTCTTTTGCGTCTGTCACTAACGCCCAGCCCTCAGGAGTTTGAAGCTCGTCACAGTCATTCAATCCTTGAATCCTACTCAGAATACCACAGACAAGGTTTAGACCTTCCGGATTCTCTTGAATGCCGCCATCAATTCTAGCTTATACCACGAAGATTCTGATTAAGGAATCCAAGAGATATCTACTCAATCTAAGGTAGAACGGAGGTGGTTGTCAAGCACACGTTAATAGTTGAGAATGATGATGAATGTCACGGATCATCACATTCATCAGGTTTAGGAACAAGTGATATCTTAGAATGGAAGCAAGCATGATTGAATGAAAAACAGTAGTAATTGCATTAATCCATCAAGACACAGTAAAGCTCCTCACCCCCAACCATGGGGTTTAGAGACTCATGCCATAGAAGATATAATGAGAAATGTGTAAAGTGTCATGAGGTACAGATACAATGTCAAAAGATCCTATTAATAGTGAACTAGTAGCCTAGGGTATACAGAAATGAGCAAATGACGTAAAAATCCACTTCCGAGGTCCACTTGGTGTGTGCTTGGGTTGAGCATTGAAGCTTTTATGTGTAGAGACTTTTTCTGGAGTTAAACGCCAGCTTTTATGCCAGTTTGGGCGTTTAACTCCAATTCTTATGCCAGTTTCGGCGTTAAACGCCGGGAATTCTGAAGCTGATTTGTAACGCCGGTTTGGGCCATCAAATCTTGGGCAAAGTATGGACTATTAAACATTGCTGGAAAGCCCAGGATGTCCACTTTCCAACCTCGTTGAGAGCGCGCCAATTGGGCTTCTGTAGCTCCAGAAAATCCACTTCGAGTGCAGGGTGGTCAGAATCCAACAGCATCTGCAGTCCTTTTCAGCCTCTGAATCAGATTTTTGCTCAGGACCCTCAATTTCAGCCAGAAAATACCTGAAATCACAGAAAAACACACAAACTCATAGTAAAGCCCAGAAAAATGAATTTTAACTAAAAACTAATAAAAATGTAATAAAAACTAACTAAAACATATTAAAAACATACTAAAAACAATGGCAAAAAGCGTATAAATTATCCGCTCATCACAACACCAAACTTAAAGTGTTGCTTGTCCCCAAGCAACTGAAAATCAAATAGGATAAAAAGAAGAGAACATAATATAGACTCCAAAATATCAATGAAACTTAGCTCCAATTAGATGAGCGGGACTAGTAGCTTTTTGCTTCTGAACAGTTTTGGCATCTCACTTTATACTTTGAAGTTTAGAATGATTGGCATCTATAGGAACTCAGAATTCAGATAGTGTTATTGATTCTCCTAGTTAAGTATGATGATTCTTGAACATAGCTACTTTATGAGTCTTGGCTGTGGCCCAAAGCACTCTGTCTTCCAGTATTACCACCGGATACATACATGCCACATACACATAACTGGGTGAACCTTTTTAGATTGTGACTCAGCTTTGCTAGAGTCCCCAATTTGAGGTGTCTAGGGTTCTTAAGCACACTCTTTTTGCCTTGGATCACTTTTTATTTCTACCCTTGCCTTTTGGTTTAAAGGGCTATTGGCTTTTTCTGCTTGCTTTTTCTTCTTCTCTTCTTTTTTTTTTTGCTTTTTTCTTGCTTCAAGAATCAATTTGATGATTTTTTTTAGATCCTCAATAACATTTCTCCTTTTCCATCATTCTTTCAAGAGCCAACAAATTTAACATTCTTTAAACAACAAATTCAAAAGAATATGCACTGTTCAAGCATTCATTCAGAAAACAAAAAGTATTGTCACCACATCAAACTAATTCAACTAGTTTCAGAGATAAATTCGAAATCCTGTACTTCTTGTTCTTTTGTAATAAAAACATTTTTCATTTAAGAAAGGTGATGGATTCATAGGACATTCATAGCTTTAAGGCATAGACACTAAGATATGAATGATCATGTAATAAGACACAAACATAGATAAACATAAGCATAAAAATTTGAAAAATAGAAAATAAAGAACAAGGAGATTAAAGAACGGGTCCACCTTAGTGATGGTGGCTTGTTCATCTTCTTGAAGATCTTATGGAGTGCTTGAGCTCCTCAATGTCTCTTCCTTGCCTTTGTTGCTCCTAGGGAGGTGTTGATTTGCTCTCAATAGTTTTGTGGAGGAAAGTGCATCCCTTGAGATAAATCTCTCCATCTCCCACAGCTCGGAGGTGGAAGCTTTTGCCTTCCTTTCCTCTTTCTAGAGGTTTCTCCGGCCTTAGGTGCCATAAATGGTTATGGAGAAACAAAAAGCAACGCTTTTACCACACCAAACTTAGAAGGTTTGCTCGTCCTCGAGCAAAAGAAGAAAGAAGAGAGAGAGTGGTGGAGTAGGTGGGGATCCTGTGGGGTCCACAGATCCTGAGGTGTCAAGGATAATTCATCCATGCACCAAGTGGTGAGCAAAAATGCTCCTTCTGCCAATCCTGGCGTTAAACGCCGGGCTGATGCCCATTTCTGGCATTTAACGCCAGTCTGGTGCCCCTTTCTGGCGTTAAACGCCCAGAATGGTGCCAGACTGGGCGTTAAACGCCCATTTGCTGCCCTTATTGGCGTTTAAACGCCAGCAAGTTTTCCTCCAGGGTGTGCTATTTTTCTTTCTATTTTTCATTCTGTTTCTGCTTTTTCAATTGATTTTGTGACTTTCCATGATCATCAACCTATAGAAAACATAAAATAACAAAGGAAAATAATAAATATAACATTGGGTTGCCTCCCAACAAGCGCTTCTTTAATGTCAGTAGCTTGACAGTGGGCTGTCATGGAGCCTCACAGATACTCAGAGACATGTTGGAACCTCCCAACACCAAACTTAGAGTTTGAATGTGGGGGTTCAACACCAAACTTAGAAGTTGGTTGTGGCCTCCCAACACCAAACTTAGAGTTTGACTGTGGGGGCTCTGTTTGACTCTGTTTTGAGATAAGCTCTTCATGCTTCCTTTCCATGGTTACAGAAGGGGAATCTTGAGTCTTATAGTTTGCACTGTCTGTAAGCCACAGAGCTTCCTGAATAGCAAATAATTGCTCATCCGAAAAGGTTTCAGAGATCTCAGTAGGAGGGAGGGATGCTCCTGCTACTGGTTCTATCCAGGACAGGTGATCAGCTACTTGATTCTCTGTCCCTTTTCTGTCTCTTATTTCTATATCAAACTCTTGCAGAAGCAACACCCATCTTATGAGCCTGGGTTTTGAATCCTGCTTTATGAGTAGATATTTAAGAACAGCATGGTTAGTGTACACAATCACTTTTGATCCTACTAAATAAGATCTGAACTTGTCAATGGCATAAACCACTGCAAGTAACTCCTTTTCTGGGGTTGTGTAGTTCTTCTGTGCATCATTTAGAATACGGCTGCCATAATAAATGACGTGCAGAAGCTTACCATGCCTTTGTCTCAATACTGCACCAATGGCATGGTCACTGGCATCACACATTAGTTCAAATGGTAATGTCCAGTCTGGTACAGAGATGACTGGTGCTGTGACCAGCTTAGCTTTCCGAGTCTCAAACGCCTGTAGACACTCATTATCAAAGATAAATGGAGTGTCAACAGCTAGCAGATTACTCAGAGGTTTGGCAATTTTTGAAAATCCTTTATAAACCTTCTGTAGAATCCTGCATGCCCTAGAAAGCTTCTGATTGCCTTAACATTGGCAGGTGGTGGTAATTTTTCAATTACCTTCACCTTAGCTTGATCCACCTCTATTCCTTTGTTCGAAATTTTATGCCCAAGGACAATTCCTTCAATCACCATGAAGTGACATTTTTCCCAGTTTAAAACTAGGCTGGTCTCTTGGCATCTTTTCAGAACAAGTGCTAGATGGTTAAGGCAGGAGCTGAATGAGTCTCCAAATACTGAGAAGTCATCCATAAAGACTTCCAGGAACTTCTCTACCATATCAGAGAAGATAGAGAGTATGCACCTCTAAAAGGTTGCAGGTGCATTGCACAGACCAAAAGGCATCCTTCTGTAGGCATATACTTCAGAAGGACATGTGAATGCTGTTTTCTCTTGGTCCTGAGGATCTACTGCAATTTGGTTGTAACCTGAATAGCCGTCCAAAAAGCAGTAGTATTCATGACCTGCTAGTCTCTCTAGCATCTGGTCTATGAATGGTAAAGGAAAATGATCCTTTCTGGTGACTGTATTGAGCCTTCTGTAGTCAATACACATGCGCCACCCTGTAACTGTTCTTGTAGGAACAAGTTCATTCTTTTCATTATGAACCACTGTCATGCCTCCCTTCTTAGGGACAACGTGGACAGGGCTCACCCAGGGGCTATCAGAAATAGGATAAATAATCCCAGCCTCTAGTAACTTAGTGACCTCTTTCTGCACTACCTCCTTCATGGCTGGATTTAGCCGCCTTTGTGGTTGAACCATTGGCTTAACATCATCCTCCAATAGGATCTTGTGCATGCATCTTGCTGGGCTAATGCCCTTAAGATCACTTATGGACCACCCAAGAGCTGTCTTGTGTGTCCTTAGCACTTGAATTAGTGCTTCCTCTTCCTATGGATTTAGAGCAGAGCTTATGATCACTGGAAAAGTGTCACCTTCTCCCAGAAATGCATATTTCAGGGATGGTGGTAGTGGCTTGAGCTCTGGTTTATGAGGCTTATCTTCTTCCTGAGGAATTTTCAGAATTTCTTTTATTTCCTTTAGTTCCTCCAGATCAGGCTGAACATCTTTAAAGATGTCATCTAGCTCTGATTCAAGACTTTCAGTCATATTGACCTCCTCCACCAAAGAGTCAATAATATCAGTGCTCATGCATTCATTTGATGTATCTGGATGCTGCATAGCTTTGACAACATTCAACTTGAACTCATTCTCATTGACTCTCAGGGTTAATTTCCCTTTTTGGACGTCAATGAGGGTCCGTCCAGTTGCTAGGAAAGGTCTTCCTAGAATGAGAGTTGCACTCTTATGCTCCTCCATTTCCAGCACTACAAAGTCAGTGGGAAAGGCAAATGGCCCAACCTTGACAATCATGTCCTCAATTATGCCTGATGGGTATTTAATGGAGCCATCAGCAAGTTGGAGACATATTCTGGTTGGTTTGACTTCTTCAGTCAAGCCAAGCTTTCCGATAGTGGATGCAGGTATTAGGTTGATACTTGCCCCAAGATCACATAGAGCTTTCTTGGTACAAGTACCCTCTAATGTGCATGGTATCATAAAGCTTCCAGGATCTTTAAGCTTCTCTGGTAAGCTCTTTAATATGACTACACTGCATTCTTCAGTGAGAAAAACTTTTTTAGTTTCTCTCCAATCCTTCTTATGACTTAAGATCTCTTTCATGAACTTAGCATAAGAAGGTATTTTCTCAAGTGCCTCTGCAAACGGAATCTTTATTTCAAGAGTCCTTAGATAGTCTGCAAAGCGGGCAAATTGCTTATCCTGTTCCACTTGGCGGAGTTTCTGAGGATAAGGCATCTTGGCTTTATATTCTTCAACCTTAGTTGCTGCAGGTTTATTTCCTACAGAAGTGGTTGGAGAAGCCTGCTTAAGGGGGTTATTATCAGCACTTGCAAGTGTCTGACCCCTTTGTGGCGTTTGAACGCCAGGATTGGGTGCTTTTTGGGCATTTAATGCCAGATTGCAACCCTTTTCTGGCGTTTGAACGCCAGAAGTGGCTACCCATTGGGCGTTTAACGCCACTTTCTTACCCTTTTCTGGCGTTTGAACGACAGAATCATTCCTCTATGGGCTCTTACTGTCCTCAGAGGGATTTTGGGTAGTTGGTTGGTCATCCTCTGTTAGTTGTTCCTTTCTTAGCTTTCTGCTGCTTTGAGTTGATACATTCAATGTCTTCCCACTCCTTAATTTAACAGCTTGGCATTCTTCTGTTATTTGTTTAGATAGTTGCTGTCTTGTCTGATTCAATTGTGCTTCCATATTCTTGTTAGCATTTTTAGTGTCTTGGAGCATCTCTTTAAATTCTGCTAATTGTTTTGTCATAAGGAGTAATTGCTGATTAAGCTCAACCATCTGTTCTTGAGGGTTAGGATCAGTAGTTACTGCCATAGCTTCTTCTTTTATAGAGGACTCACTGCTTGAGTATAAATGTTGATTTCTAGCAACAGTATCTATAAGCTCTTGAGCCTCTTCAATCGTCTTCCTCATATGTATAGATCCACCAGCTGAGTGGTCTAGAGACATCTGAACTTTTTCTGTAAGCCCATAGTAGAAGATGTCTAACTGTACCCACTCTGAAAACATTTCAGAGGGCATTTTCTTAGCATACCTCTATACCTCTCCCAGGCATTATAAAGGGATTCATTATCCTCTTGTTTAAAGCCTTGGATGTCCAGCCTTAGCTGTGTCATCCTTTTTGGAGGGTAAAATTGATTCAAGAATTTGTCTGATAACTGTCTCCATGTCTTTATGCTTGCTGTAGGTTGGTTATTCAACCACCTCTTGGCTTGATCTTTTACAGCAAATGGAAACAGTAATAGTCTGTAGACATCCTGATCCACCTCTTTATCATGTACTGTGTCAGCAATTTGTAAGAATTGTGCCAGAAACTCAGTAGGTTCTTCCTGTGGAAGACCGGAATACTGACAATTTTGCAGCACCATGATAATGAGTTGAGGATTTAGCTCAAAACTGCTTGCTTTAATGAGAGGTATACAGATGCTACTCCCATATGCAGTTGTAATGGGGTTAGCATATGACCCCAGAGTCCTTCTGAACTGCTCAATTCCACTTAGATCCATGATGGAGAAAGGGAGATGATGCGGATATTATTTTTTTATTTTATTTTTTTATTAAAAGTGACCGAAAGAAAAAAAAAATAAAATAAATGGAAAATAAATAAAATTTCGAAAACTGAAAGAAAATAAGATCAAAGCAAATTGAAAACTAAATCAATTAGTTAATTAAAAAGAGTTTGGAATAAGCAATTAAAAAGATATGATTGAAAATATGATTGCAATTAAAAAGATTTGATTTTTGAAAAAGATTTGAAAAGATCAATTTTTGAGATTAGAATTTTGACTTGACTAAAAAAAGATATGATTTTGAAAATCTTTGACTAAATTAATGCAAAATTTCGAAAATTATGAGTAAAATAAAGAAAGGATAATTTTTTTGATATTTAAATTTTAATGAGGAAAGAGAAAAACAACAAAAAGACACTAAACTTAAAAATATTAGATCAAAACAAAGAGAACAAACAAGAAAACTTTGAATGTCAAGATGAACACCAAGAACACTTTGAAGGTCAAGATTAACACCAAGAACAAATTTTTGAAAAAATTTTTAAGTGAATAAAAGCACAAAAGACACCAAACTTAAAATTTTTAGAAAATCAAACACAAATTTTCGAAAACTTAAAGGAAAACACAAGGAAGACACCAAACTTAAAATATGAAACTAAAATCAAATAAAAGACTCTAAACCAACAAAAATAAAACAGTACTAATCTAAGCAATAAGATAGACCGTCAGTTGTCCAAACTCGAACAATCCCCGGCAACGGTGCCAAAAACTTGGTGCACGAAATTGCAATCAAACTTTTCCAATTCCGCACAACTAACCAGCAAGTGCACTGGGTCGTCCAAGTAATACCTTACGTGAGTAAGGGTCGATCCCACGGAGATTGTCGGCTTGAAGCAAGCTATGGTTATCTTGTAACTCTTAGTCAGGATATCAATAATTATCAGGGTTGATTGTAAAAAGCAAAAAAACATGAAATAAGTACTTGTTTTGCAGTAATGGGGAACTGGTTGAGGTTTTGGAGATGCTCTATCTTCTGAACCTTTGCTTTCCTACTGTCTTCTTCTTCAAGCACGCAAGGCTCCTTCCATGGCAAGCTGTATTTAGGGTTTCATCGTTGTCAATGGCTACCTCCAATCCTCTCAGTGAAAATGTTCAACGCGCTCTGTCACAGCACGGCTAATCATCTGTCGGTTCTCAATCGGGTTGGAATAGAATCCAGTGATTCTTTTGCGTCTGTCACTAACGCCCAGCCCTCAGGAGTTTGAAGCTCGTCACAGTCATTCAATCCTTGAATCCTACTCAGAATACCACAGATAAGGTTTAGACCTTCTGGATTCTCTTGAATGCCGCCATCAATTCTAGCTTATACCACGAAGATTCTGATTAAGGAATCCAAGAGATATCTACTCAATCTAAGGTAGAACGGAGGTGGTTGTCAAGCACACATTTATAGTTGAGAATGATGATGAGTGTCACGGATCATCACATTCATCAGGTTTAGGAACAAGTGATATCTTAGAATGGAAGCAAGCATGATTGAATGAAAAACAGTAGTAATTACATTAATCCATCAAGACACAGCAGAGCTCCTCACCCCCAACCATGGGGTTTAGAGACTCATGCCATAGAAGATACAATGAGAAATGTGTAAAGTGTCATGGGGTACAGATACAATGTCAAAAGATCCTATTAATAGTGAACTAGTAGCCTAGGGTATACAGAAATGAGTAAATGACGTAAAAATCCACTTCCGGGGTCCACTTGGTGTGTGCTTGGGCTGAGCATTGAAGCTTTTATGTGTAGAGACTTTTTCTGGAGTTAAACGCCAGCTTTTATGCCAGTTTGGGCATTTAACTCCAATTCTTATGCCAGTTCCGGCGTTAAACGCTGGGAATTCTGAAGCTGATTTACAACGCCAGTTTGGGCCATCAAATCTTGGGCAAAGTATGGACTATTATACATTGCTGGAAAGCCCAGGATGTCTAATTTCCAACACCGTTGAGAGCGCGCCAATTGGGCTTCTGTAGCTCCAGAAAATCTACTTCGAGTGCAGGGAGATCAGAATCCAACAGCATCTGCAGTCCTTTTCAGCCTCTTAATCAGATTTTTGCTCAGGACCCTCAATTTCAGCCAGAAAATACCTGAAATCACAGAAAAACACACAAACTCATAGTAAAGCCCAGAAAAATGAATTTTAACTAAAAACTAATAAAAATGTAATAAAAACTAACTAAAACATATTAAAAACATACTAAAAACAATGCCAAAAAGTGTATAAATTATCCGCTCATCACAACACCAAACTTAAATTGTTGCTTGTCCCCAAGCAACTGAAAATAAAATAGGATAAAAAGAAGAGAACATACTATAGACTCCAAAATATCAATGAAACTTAGCTCCAATTAGATGAGCGGGACTAGTAGCTTTTTGCTTCTGAACAGTTTTGGCATCTCACTTTATCCTTTGAAGTTTAGAATGATTGGCATCTATAGGAACTCAGAATTCAGATAGTGTTATTGATTCTCCTAGTTAAGTATGATGATTCTTGAACATAGCTACTTTATGAGTCTTGGCTGTGGCCCAAAGCACTCTGTCTTCCAGTATTACCACCGGATACATACATGACACAGACACATAACTGGGTGAACCTTTTTAGATTGTGACTCAGCTTTGCTAGAGTCGCCAATTTGAGGTGTCCAGAGTTCTTAAGCACACTCTTTTTTCCTTGGATCACTTTTTATTTCTACCCTTGCCTTTTGGTTTAAAGGGCTATTGGCTTTTTCTGCTTGCTTTTTCTTCTTCTCTTCTTTTTTTTTTGTCTTTTTTCTTGCTTCAAGAATCAATTTGATGATTTTTTTTAGATCCTCAATAACATTTCTCCTTTTCCATCATTCTTTCAATAGCCAACAAATTTAACATTCTTTAAACAACAAATTCAAAAGACATATGCACTGTTCAAGCATTCATTCAGAAAACAAAAAGTATTGTCACCACATCAAACTAATTCAACTAGTTTCAGAGATAAATTCGAAATCCTGTACTTCTTGTTCTTTTGTAATAAAAACATTTTTCATTTAAGAAATGTGATGGATTCATAGGACATTCATAGCTTTAAGGCATAGACACTAAGATACGAATGATCATGTAATAAGACACAAACATAGATAAACATAAGCATAAAAATTCGAAAAATAGAAAATAAAGAACAAGGAGATTAAAGAACGGGTCCACCTTAGTGATGGCGGCTTGTTCATCCTCTTGAAGATCTTATGGAGTGCATGAGCTCCTCAATGTCTCTTCCTTGCCTTTGTTGCTCCTAGGGAGGTGTTGATTTGCTCTCAATAGTTTTGTGGAGGAAAGTGCATCCCTTGAGATAAATCTCTCCATCTCCCATAGCTCGGAGGTGGAAGCTTTTGCCTTCCCTTTCCTCTTTCTAGAGGTTTCTCCGGCCTTAGGTGCCATAAATGGTTATGGAGAAACAAAAAGCAACGTTTTTACCACACCAAACTTAGAAGGTTTGCTCGTCCTCGAGCAAAAGAAGAAAGAAGAGAGAGAGTGGTGGGGTAGGTGGGATCCTGTGGGGTCCACAGATCCTGAGGTGTCAAGGATAATTCATCCATGCACCAAGTGGTGAGCAAAAATGCTCCTTCTGCCAATCCTGGCGTTAAACGCCGGGCTGGTGCCCATTTCTGGCGTTTAACGCCAGTCTGGTGCCCCTTTCTGGCGTTAAACGCCCAGAATGGTGCCAGACTGGGCGTTAAACGCCCATTTACTGCCCTTACTGGCGTTTAAACGCCAGCAAGTTTTCCTCCAGGGTGTGCTATTTTTCTTTCTATTTTTCATTCTTTTTCTGCTTTTTCAATTGATTTTGTGACTTTCCATGATCATCAACCTATAGAAAACATAAAATAACAAAGGAAAATAATAAATATAACATTGGGTTGCCTCCCAACAAGCGCTTCTTTAATGTCAGTAGCTTGAAAGTGGGCTCTCATGGAGCCTCACAGATACTCAGAGCCATGTTGGAACCTCCCAACACCAAACTTAGAGTTTGAATGTGGGGGTTCAACACCAAACTTAGAAGTTGGTTGTGGCCTCCCAACACCAAACTTAGAGTTTGACTGTGGGGGCTCTGTTTGACTCTATTTTGAGATAAGCTCTTCATGCTTCCTTTCCATGGTTACAGAAGGGGAATCTTGAGTCTTATAGTTTGCACTGTCTGTAAGCCACAGAGCTTCCTGAATAGCAAATAATTGCATCCGGAAAGGTTTCAGAGATCTCAGTAGGAGGGAGGGATGCTCCTGCTACTGGTTCTATCCGGGACAGGTGATTAGCTACTTGATTCTCTGTCCCTTTTCTGTCTCTTATTTCTATATCAAACTCTTGCAGAAGCAACACCCATCTTATGAGCCTGGGTTTTGAATCCTGCTTTGTGAGTAGATATTTAAGAGCAGCATGGTCAGTGTACATAATCACTTTTGATCCTACTAAATAAGATCTGAACTTGTCAATGGCATAAACCACTGCAAGTAACTCCTTTTCTGGGGTTGTGTAGTTCTTCTGTGCATCATTTAGAATACGGCTGCCATAATAAATGACGTGCAGAAGCTTACCATGCCTTTGTCCCAATACTGCACCAATGGCATGGTCACTGGCATCACACATTAGTTCAAATGGTAATGTCCAGTCTGGTACAGAGATGACTGGTGCTGTGACCAGCTTAGCTTTCAGAGTCTCAAACGCCTGTAGACACTCATTATCAAAGATAAATGGAGTGTCAACAGCTAGCAGATTACTCAGAGGTTTGGCAATTTTTGAAAAATCCTTTATAAACCTTCTGTAGAATCCTGCATGCCCCAGAAAGCTTCTGATTGCCTTAACATTGGCAGGTGGTGGTAATTTTTCAATTACCTCCACCTTAGCTTGATCCACCTCTATTCCTTTGTTCAAAATTTTATTCCCAAGGACAATTCCTTCAGTCACCATGAAGTGACATTTTTCCAAGTTTAAAACTAGGCTGGTCTCTTGGCATCTTTTCAGAACAAGTGCTAGATGGTTAAGGCAGGAGCTGAATGAGTCTCCAAATACTGAGAAGTCATCCATGAAGACTTCCAGGAACTTCTCTACCATATCAGAGAAGATAGAGAGCATGCACCTCTGAAAGGTTGCAGGTGCATTGCACAGACCAAAAGGCATCCTTCTGTAGGCATATAATTCAGAAGGACATGTGAATGCTGTTTTCTCTTGGTCCTGAGGATCTATTGCAATTTGGTTGTAACCTGAATAGCCGTCCAAAAAGCAGTAGTATTCATGACCTGCTAGTTTCTCTAGCATCTGGTCTATGAATGGTAAAGGAAAATGATCCTTTCTGGTGACTGTATTGAGCCTTTTGTAGTCAATACACATGCGCCACCCTGTAACTGTTCTTGTAGGAACAAGTTCATTCTTTTCATTATGAACCACTGTCATGCCTCTCTTCTTAGGGACAATGTGGATAGGGCTCACCCAGGGGCTATCAGAAATAGGATAAATAATCCCAGTCTCTAGTAACTTAGTGACCTCTTTCTGCACTACCTCCTTCATGGCTGGATTTAGCCGCCTTTGTGGTTGAACCACTGGCTTAGCATCATCCTCCAATAGGATCTTGTGCATGCATCTTGCTGGGCTAATGCCCTTAAGATCACTTATGGACCACCCAAGAGCTGTCTTGTGTGTCCTTAGCACTTGAATTAGTGCTTCCTCTTCCTGTGGATTTAGAGCAGAGCTTATCATCACTGGAAAAGTGTCACCTTCTCCCAGAAATGCATATTTCAGGGATGGTGGTAGTGGCTTGAGCTCTGGTTTAGGAGGCTTATCTTCTTCCTGAGGAATTTTCAGAATTTCTTTTATTTCCTTTAGTTCCTCCAGATCAGGCTGAACATCTTTAAAGATGTCATCAAGCTCTGATTCAAGACTTTCAGTGATATTGACCTCGTCCACCAAAGAGTCAATAATATCAGTGCTCATGCAGTCATTTGATGTGTCTGGATGCTGCATAGCTTTGACAACATTCAACTTGAACTCATCCTCATTGACTCTCAGGGTTAATTTCCCTTTTTGGACGTCAATGAGGGTCCGTCCAGTTGCTAGGAAAGGTCTTCCTAGAATGAGAGTTGCACTCTTATGCTCCTCCATTTCCAGCACTACAAAGTCAGTGGGAAAGGCAAATGGCCCAACCTTGATAATCATGTCCTCAATTATGCCTGATGGGTATTTAATGGAGCCATCAGCAAGTTGGAGACATATCCTGGTTGGTTTGACTTCTTCAGTCAAGCCAAGCTTTCTGATAGTGGATGCAGGTATTAGGTTGATACTTGCCCCAAGATCACATAGAGCTTTCTTGGTACAAGTACCCTCTAATGTGCATGGTATCATAAAGCTTCCAGGATCTTTAAGCTTCTCTGGTAAGCTCTTTAATATGACTGCACTGCATTCTTCAGTGAGAAAAACTTTTTTAGTTTCTCTCCAATCCTTCTTATGACTTAAGATCTCTTTCATGAACTTAGCATAAGAGGGTATTTGCTCAAGTGCCTCTGCAAACGGAATCTTTATTTCAAGAGTCCTTAGATAGTCTGCAAAGCGGGCAAATTGCTTATCCTGTTCCACTTGGTGGAGTTTCTGAGGATAAGGCATCTTGGCTTTATATTCTTCAACCTTAATTGCTGCAGGTTTATTTCCTACAGAAGTGGTTGGAGAAGCTTGCTTAAGGGGGTTGTTATCAGCACTTGCAAGTGTCTGACCCCTTTGTGGCGTTTGAACGCCAGGATTGGGTGCTTTTTGGGCATTTAACGCCAGATTGCAATTCTTTTCTGGCATTTGAACGCCAGAAGTGGCTACCCATTGGGCGTTTAACGCCACTTTCTTACCCTTTTCTGGCGTTTGAACGCCAGAATCATTCCTCTCTGGGCTCTTACTGTCCTCAGAGGGATTTTGGGTAGTTGGTTGGTCATCCTCTGTTAGTTGTTCCTTTCTTAGCTTTCTGCTGCTTTGAGTTAATACATTCAATGTCTTCCCACTCCTTAATTTAACAGCTTGGCATTCTTCTGTTATCTGTTTAGATAGTTGCTGTCTTGTCTGATTCAATTGTGCTTCCATATTATTGTTAGCATTTTTAGTGTCTTGGAGCATCTCTTTAAATTCTGCTAATTGTTTTGTCATAAGGAGTAATTGCTGATTAAGCTCAACCATCTGTTCTTGAGGGTTAGGATCAGTAGTTACTGCCATAGCTTCTTCTTTTATAGAGGACTCACTGCTTGAGTATAAATGTTGATTTCTAGCAACAGTATCTATAAGCTCTTGAGCCTCTTCAATCGTCTTCCTCATATGTATAGATCCACCAGCTGAGTGGTCTAGAGACATCTGAGCTTTTTCTGTAAGCCCATAGTAGAAGATGTCTAACTGTATCCACTCTGAAAACATTTCAGAGGGGCATTTTCTTAGCATACCTCTATACCTCTCCCAGGCATTATAAAGGGATTCATTATCCTCTTGTTTAAAGCGTTGGATGTCCAGCCTTAGCTATGTCATCCTTTTTAGAGGGTAAAATTGATTCAGGAAATTGTCTGATAACTGTCTCCATGTCTTTATGCTTGCTGTAGGTTGGTTATTCAACCACCTCTTGGCTTGATCTTTTACAGCAAATGGAAACAGTAATAGTCTGTAGACATCCTGATCCACCTCTTTATCATGTACTGTGTCAGCAATTTATAAGAATTGTGCCAGAAACTCAGTAGATTCTTCCTGTGGAAAACCGGAATATTTTCAATTTTGCTGCACCATGATAATGAGTTGAGGATTTAGCTCAAAACTACTTGCTTTAATGGGAGGTATACAGATGCTACTCCCATATGCAGCTGTAATGGGGTTAGCATATTATTTTTTTATTTTATTTTTTTTTATTAAAAGTGACCGAAAGAAAAAAAATAAAATAAATGGAAAATAAATAAAATTTCGAAAACTGAAAGAAAATAAGATCAAAGCAAATTGAAAACTAAATCAATTAGTTAATTAAAAAGAGTTTGGAATAAGCAATTAAAAAGATATGATTGAAAATATGATTGCAATTAAAAAGATTTGATTTTTGAAAAAGATTTGAAAAGATCAATTTTTGAGATTAGAATTTTGACTTGACTAAAAAAAGATATGATTTTGAAAATCTTTGACTAAATTAATGCAAAATTTCAAAAATTATGAGAAAAATAAGGAAAGGATAATTTTTTTGATTTTTAAATTTTAATGAGGAAAGAGAAAAACAACAAAAAGACACTAAACTTAAAAATATTAGATCAAAACAAAGAGAACAAACAAGAAAACTTTGAATGTCAAGATGAACACCAAGAACACTTTGAAGGTCAAGATGAACACCAAGAACAAATTTTTGAAAAAATTTTTAAGTGAATAAAAGCACAAAAGACACCAAACTTAAAATTTTTAGAAAATCAAACACAAATTTTTGAAAACTTAAAGGAAAACACAAGGAAGACACCAAACTTAAAATATGAAACTAAAATCAAATAAAAGACTCTAAACCAACAAAAATAAAATAGTCCTAATCTAAGCAACAAGATAGACCGTCAGTTGTCCAAACTCGAACAATCCCCGGCAATGGCGCCAAAAACTTGGTGCACGAAAATGCAATCAAACTTTTGCAATTCCGCACAACTAACTAGCAAGTGCACTGGGTCGTCCAAGTAATACCTTACGTGAGTAAGGGTCAATCCCACGGAGATTGTCGGCTTGAAGCAAGCTATGGTTATCTTGTAACTCTTAGTCAGGATATCAATAATTATCAGGGTTGATTGTAAAAAGCAAAAGAACATGAAATAAGTACTTGTTTTGCAGTAATGGGGAACAGGTTGAGGTTTTGGAGATGCTCTATCTTCTGAACCTCTGCTTTCCTACTGTCTTCTTCTTCAAGCACGCAAGGCTCCTTCCATGGCAAGCTGTATTTAGGGTTTCACCGTTGTCAATGGCTACCTCTAATCCTCTCAGTGAAAATGTTCAATGCGCTCTGTCACAGCACGGCTAATCATCTGTCGGTTCTCAATCGGGTTGGAATAGAATCCAGTGATTCTTTTGCGTCTGTCACTAACGCCCAGCCCTCAGGAGTTTGAAGCTCGTCACAGTCATTCAATCCTTGAATCCTACTTAGAATACCACAGACAAGGTTTAGACCTTCCGGATTCTCTTGAATGCCGCCATCAATTCTAGCTTATACCACGAAGATTCTGATTAAGGAATCCAAGAGATATCTACTCAATCTAAGGTAGAACGGAGGTGGTTGTCAAGCACACGTTCATAGTTGAGAATGATGATGAGTGTCACGGATCATCACATTCATCAGGTTTAGGAACAAGTGATATCTTAGAATGGAAGCAAGCATGATTGAATGAAAAACAGTAGTAATTGCATTAATCCATCAAGACACAGCAGAGCTCCTCACCCCCAACCATGGGGTTTAGAGACTCATGCCGTAGAAGATACAATGAGAAATGTGTAAAGTGTCATGAGGTACAGATACAATGTCAAAAGATCCTATTAATAGTGAACTAGTAGCCTAGGGTATACAGAAATGAGTAAATGACGTAAAAATCCACTTCCGGGGTCCACTTGGTGTGTGCTTGGGCTGAGCATTGAAGCTTTTATGTGTAGAGACTTTTTCTGGAGTTAAACGCTAGCTTTTATGCCAGTTTGGGCGTTTAACTCCAATTCTTATGCCAGTTCCGGCGTTAAACGCCGGGAATTCTGAAGCTGATTTGCAACGCCGGTTTGGGCCATCAAATCTTGGGCAAAGTATGGACTATTATACATAGCTGGAAAGCCCAGGATGTCTACTTTCCAACGCCGTTGAGGGCGCGCCAATTGGGCTTCTGTAGCTCCAGAAAATCTACTTCGAGTGCAGGGAGGTCAGAATCCAACAGCATCTGCAGTCCTTTTCAGCCTCTGAATCAGATTTTTGCTCAGGACCCTCAATTTCAGCCAGAAAATACCTGAAATCACAGAAAAACACACAAACTCATAGTAAAGCCCAGAAAAGTGAATTTTAACTAAAAACTAATAAAAATGTAATAAAAACTAACTAAAACATATTAAAAATATACTAAAAACAATGCCAAAAAGCGTATAAATTATCCGCTCATCACAACACCAAACTTAAATTGTTGCTTGTCCCCAAGCAACTGAAAATCAAATAGGATAAAAAGAAGAGAACATACTATAGACTCCAAAATAACAATGAAACTTAGCTCCAATTAGATGAGCGGGACTAGTAGCTTTTTGCTTCTGAACAATTTTGGCATCTCACTTTATCCTTTGAAGTTTAGAATGATTGGCATCTATAGGAACTCAGAATTCAGATAGTGTTATTGATTCTCCTAGTTAAGTATGATGATTCTTGAACATAGCTACTTTATGAGTATTGGCTGTGGCCCAAAGCACTCTGTTTTCCAGTATTACCACCGGATACATACATGCCACAGACACATAACTGGGTGAATCTTTTTAGATTGTGACTCAGGTTTGCTAGAGTCCCCAATTTGAGGTGTCCAGGGTTCTTAAGCACACTCTTTTTGCCTTGGATCACTTTTTATTTCTACCCTTGCCTTTTGGTTTAAAGGGCTATTGGTTTTTTCTGCTTGCTTTTTCTTCTTCTCTTCTTTTTTTTTTTTTGCTTTTTTCTTGCTTCAAGAATCAATTTGATGATTTTTTTTAGATCCTCAATAACATTTCTCCTTTTCCATCATTCTTTCAAGAGCCAACAAATTTAACATTCTTTAAACAACAAATTCAAAAAGACATATGCACTGTTCAAGCATTCATTCAGAAAACAAAAAGTATTGTCACCACATCAAACTAATTCAACTAGTTTTAGAGATAAATTCGAAATCCTGTACTTCTTGTTCTTTTGTAATAAAAACATTTTTCATTTAAGAAATGTGATGGATTCATAGGACATTCATAGCTTTAAGGCATAGACACTAAGATACGAATGATCATGTAATAAGACACAAACATAGATAAACATAAGCATAAAAATTCGAAAAATAGAAAATAAAGAACAAGGAGATTAAAGAACGGGTCCACC
This sequence comes from Arachis hypogaea, assembly GCF_003086295.3. Classification (NCBI taxonomy): domain Eukaryota; kingdom Viridiplantae; phylum Streptophyta; class Magnoliopsida; order Fabales; family Fabaceae; genus Arachis; species Arachis hypogaea. The sequence continues at coordinate 80,883,209 of NC_092041.1, forward strand.
TTAGTGATGGCGGCTTGTTCATCCTCTTGAAGATCTTATGGAGTGCTTGAGCTCCTCAATGTCTCTTCCTTGCCTTTGTTGCTCCTAGGGAGGTGTTGATTTGCTCTCAATAGTTTTGTGGAGGAAAGTGCATCCCTTGAGATAAATCTCTCCATCTCCCATAGCTCGGAGGTGGAAGCTTTTGCCTTCCCTTTCCTCTTTCTAGAGGTTTCTCCGGCCTTAGGTGCCATAAATGGTTATGGAGAAACAAAAAGCAACGCTTTTACCACACCAAACTTAGAAGGTTTGCTCGTCCTCGAGCAAAAGAAGAAAGAAGAGAGAGAGTGGTGGGGTAGGTGGGATCCTGTGGGGTCCACAGATCCTGAGGTGTCAAGGATAATTCATCCCTGCACCAAGTGGCGAGCAAAAATGATCCTTCTGCCAATCCTGGCGTTAAACGCCGGGCTGGTGCCCATTTCTGGCGTTTAACGCCAGTCTGGTGCCCCTTTCTGGCGTTAAACGCCCAGAATGGTGCCAGACTGGGCGTTAAACGCCCATTTACTGCCCTTACTGGCGTTTAAACGCCAGCAAGTTTTCCTCCAGGGTGTGCTATTTTTCTTTCTATTTTTCATTCTTTTTCTGCTTTTTCAATTGATTTTGTGACTTTTCATGATCATCAACCTATAGAAAACATAAAATAACAAAGGAAAATAATAAATATAACATTGGGTTGCCTCCCAACAAGCGCTTCTTTAATGTCAGTAGCTTGACAGTGGGCTCTCATGGAGCCTCACAGATACTCAGAGCCATGTTGGAACCTCCCAACACCAAACTTAGAGTTTGAATGTGGGGGTTCAACACCAAACTTAGAAGTTGGTTGTGGCCTCCCAACACCAAACTTAGAGTTTGACTGTGGGGGCTCTGTTTGACTCTATTTTGAGATAAGCTCTTCATGCTTCCTTTCCATGGTTACAGAAGGGGAATCTTGAGTCTTATAGTTTGCACTGTCTGTAAGCCACAGAGCTTCCTGAATAGCAAATAATTGCATCCGGAAAGGTTTCAGAGATCTCAGTAGGAGGGAGGGATGCTCCTGCTACTGGTTCTATCCGGGACAGGTGATTAGCTACTTGATTCTCTGTCCCTTTTCTGTCTCTTATTTCTATATCAAACTCTTGCAGAAGCAACACCCATCTTATGAGCCTGGGTTTTGAATCCTGCTTTGTGAGTAGATATTTAAGAGCAGCATGGTCAGTGTACATAATCACTTTTGATCCTACTAAATAAGATCTGAACTTGTCAATGGCATAAACCACTGCAAGTAACTCCTTTTCTGGGGTTGTGTAGTTCTTCTGTGCATCATTTAGAATACGGCTGCCATAATAAATGACGTGCAGAAGCTTACCATGCCTTTGTCCCAATACTGCACCAATGGCATGGTCACTGGCATCACACAATAGTTCAAATGGTAATGTCCAGTCTGGTACAGAGATGACTGGTGCTGTGACCAGCTTAGCTTTCAAAGTCTCAAACGCCTGTAGACACTCATTATCAAAGATAAATGGAGTGTCAACAGCTAGCAGATTACTCAGAGGTTTGGCAATTTTTGAAAAATCCTTTATAAACCTTCTGTAGAATCCTGCATGCCCCAGAAAGCTTCTGATTGCCTTAACATTGGCAGGTGGTGGTAATTTTTCAATTACCTCCACCTTAGCTTGATCCACCTCTATTCCTTTGTTCAAAATTTTATTCCCAAGGACAATTCCTTCAGTCACCATGAAGTGACATTTTTCCCAGTTTAAAACTAGGCTGGTCTCTTGGCATCTTTTCAGAACAAGTGCTAGATGGTTAAGGCAGGAGCTGAATGAGTCTCCAAATACTGAGAAGTCATCCATGAAGACTTCCAGGAACTTCTCTACCATATCAGAGAAGATAGAGAGCATGCACCTCTGAAAGGTTGCAGGTGCATTGCACAGACCAAAAGGCATCCTTCTGAAGGCATATAATTCAGAAGGACATGTGAATGCTATTTTCTCTTGGTCCTGAGGATCTACTGCAATTTGGTTGTAACCTGAATAGCCGTCCAAAAAGCAGTAGTATTCATGACCTGCTAGTTTCTCTAGCATCTGGTCTATGAATGGTAAAGGAAAATGATCCTTTCTGGTGACTGTATTGAGCCTTTTGTAGTCAATACACATGCGCCACCCTGTAACTGTTCTTGTAGGAACAAGTTCATTCTTTTCATTATGAACCACTGTCATGCCTCTCTTCTTAGGGACAATGTGGATAGGGCTCACCCAGGGGCTATCAGAAATAGGATAAATAATCCCAATCTCTAGTAACTTAGTGACCTCTTTCTGCACTACCTCCTTCATGGCTGGATTTAGCCGCCTTTGTGGTTGAACCACTGGCTTAGCATCATCCTCCAATAGGATCTTGTGCATGCATCTTGCTGGGCTAATGCCCTTAAGATCACTTATGGACCACCCAAGAGCTGTCTTGTGTGTCCTTAGCACTTGAATTAGTGCTTCCTCTTCCTGTGGATTTAGAGCAGAGCTTATCATCACTGGAAAAGTGTCACCTTCTCCCAGAAATGCATATTTCAGGGATGGTGGTAGTGGCTTGAGCTCTGGTTTAGGAGGCTTATCTTCTTCCTGAGGAATTTTCAGAATTTCTTTTATTTCCTTTAGTTCCTCCAGATCAGGCTGAACATCTTTAAAGATGTCATCAAGCTCTGATTCAAGACTTTCAGTCATATTGACCTCGTCCACCAAAGAGTCAATAATATCAGTGCTCATGCAGTCATTTGATGTGTCTGGATGCTGCATAGCTTTGACAACATTCAACTTGAACTCATCCTCATTGACTCTCAGGGTTAATTTCCCTTTTTGGACGTCAATGAGGGTCCGTCCAGTTGCTAGGAAAGGTCTTCCTAGAATGAGAGTTGCACTCTTATGCTCCTCCATTTCCAGCACTACAAAGTCAGTGGGAAAGGCAAATGGCCCAACCTTGACAATCATGTCCTCAATTATGCCTGATGGGTATTTAATGGAGCCATCAGCAAGTTGGAGACATATCCTGGTTGGTTTGACTTCTTCAGTCAAGCCAAGCTTTCTGATAGTGGATGCAGGTATTAGGTTGATACTTGCCCCAAGATCACATAGAGCTTTCTTGGTACAAGTACCCTCTAATGTGCATGGTATCATAAAGCTTCCAGGATCTTTAAGCTTCTCTGCTAAGCTCTTTAATATGACTGCACTGCATTCTTCAGTGAGAAAAACTTTTTCAGTTTCTCTCCAATCCTTCTTATGACTTAAGATCTCTTTCATGAACTTAGCATAAGAGGGTATTTGCTCAAGTGCCTCTGCAAACGGAATCTTTATTACAAGAGTCCTTAGATAGTCTGCAAAGCGGGAAAATTGCTTATCCTGCTCCACTTGGCGGAGTTTCTGAGGATAAGGCATCTTCGCTTTATATTCTTCAACCTTAGTTGCTGCAGGTTTATTTCCTACAGAAGTGGTTGGAGAAGCCTGCTTAAGGGGGTTGTTATCAGCACTTGCAAGTGTCTGACCCCTTTGTGGCGTTTGAACGCAAGTATTGGGTGCTTTTTGGGCGTTTAACGCCAGATTGCAACCCTTTTCTGGCGTTTGAACGCTAGAAGTGGCTACCCATTGGGCGTTTAACGCCACTTTCTTACCCTTTTCTGGCATTTGAACGCCAGAATCATTCCTCTCTGGGCTCTTACTGTCCTCAGAGGGATTTTGGGTAGTTGGTTGGTCATCCTCTGTTAGTTGTTCCTTTCTTAGCTTTCTGCTGCTTTGAGTTGATACATTCAATGTCTTCCCACTCCTTAATTTAACAGCTTGGCATTCTTCTGTTATCTGTTTAGATAGTTGCTGTCTTGTCTGATTCAATTGTGCTTCCATATTCTTGTTAGCATTTTTAGTGTCTTGGAGCATCTCTTTAAATTCTGCTAATTGTTTTGTCATAAGGAGTAATTGCTGATTAAGCTCAACCATCTGTTCTTGAGGGTTAAGATCAGTAGTTACTGCCATAGCTTCTTCTTTTATAGAGGACTCACTGCTTGAGTATAAATGTTGATTTCTAGCAACAGTATCTATAAGCTCTTGAGCCTCTTCAATCGTCTTCCTCATATGTATAGATCCACCAGCTGAGTGGTCTAGAGACATCTGAGCTTTTTCTGTAAGCCCATAGTAGAAGATGTCTAACTGTACCCACTCTGAAAACATTTCAGAGGGGCATTTTCTTAGCATACCTCTATACCTCTCCCAGGCATTATAAAGGGATTCATTATCCTCTTGTTTAAAGCCTTGGATGTCCAGCCTTAGCTGTGTCATCCTTCTTGGAGGGTAAAATTGATTCAGGAATTTGTCTGATAACTGTCTCCATGTCTTTATGCTTGCTGTAGGTTGGTTATTCAACCACCTCTTGGCTTGATCTTTTACAGCAAATCGAAACAGTAATAGTCTGTAGACATCCTGATCCACCTCTTTATCATGTACTGTGTCAGCAATTTGTAAGAATTGTGCCAAAAACTCAGTAGGTTCTTCCTGTGGAAGACCGGAATACTGGCAATTTTGCTGCACCATGATAATGAGTTGAGGATTTAGCTCAAAACTGCTTGCTTTAATGGGAGGTATACAGATGCTACTCCCATATGCAGCTATAATGGGGTTAGCGTATGACCCCAGAGTCCTTCTGGACTGCTCAATTCCACTTAGATCCATGATGGAGAAAGGGAGATGATACGGATATTATTTTTTTTATTTTATTTTTTTTATTAAAAGTGACCGAAAGAAAAAAAATAAAATAAATGGAAAATAAATGAAATTTCGAAAACTGAAAGAAAATAAGATCAAAGCAAATTGAAAACTAAATCAATTAGTTAATTAAAAAGAGTTTGGAATAAGCAATTAAAAAGATATGATTGAAAATATGATTGCAATTAAAAAGATTTGATTTTTGAAAAAGATTTGAAAAGATCAATTTTTGAGATTAGAATTTTGACTTGACTAAAAAAAAGATATGATTTTGAAAATCTTTGACTAAATTAATGCAAAATTTCAAAAATTATGAGTAAAATAAGGAAAGGATAATTTTTTTGATTTTTAAATTTTAATGAGGAAAGAGAAAAACAACAAAAAGACACTAAACTTAAAAATATTAGATCAAAACAAAGAGAACAAACAAGAAAACTTTGAATGTCAAGATGAACACCAAGAACACTTTGAAGGTCAAGATGAACACCAAGAACAAATTTTTGAAAAAATTTTTAAGTGAATAAAAGCACAAAAGACACCAAACTTAAAATTTTTAGAAAATCAAACACAAATTTTCGAAAACTTAAAGGAAAACACAAGGAAGACACCAAACTTAAAATATGAAACTAAAATCAAATAAAAGACTCTAAACCAACAAAAATAAAACAGTCCTAATCTAAGCAACAAGATAGACCGTCAGTTGTCCAAACTCGAACAATCCCCGGCAACGGCGCCAAAAACTTGGTGCACGAAATTGCAATCAAACTTTTGCGATTCCGCACAACTAACCAGCAAGTGCACTGGGTCGTCCAAGTAATACCTTACGTGAGTAAGGGTCGTTCCCACGGAGATTGTCGGCTTGAAGCAAGCTATGGTTATCTTGTAACTCTTAGTCAGGATATCAATAATTATCAGGGTTGATTGTAAAAAGCAAAAGAACATGAAATAAGTACTTGTTTTGCAGTAATGGGGAACAGGTTGAGGTTTTGGAGATGCGCTATCTTCTGAACCTCTGCTTTCCTACTATCTTCTTCTTCAAGCACGCAAGGCTCCTTCCATGGCAAGCTGTATTTAGGGTTTCACCGTTGTCAATGGCTACCTCCAATCCTCTCAGTGAAAATGTTCAACGCGCTCTGTCACAGCACGGCTAATCATCTGTCGGTTCTCAATCGGGTTGGAACAGAATCCAGTGATTCTTTTGCATCTGTCACTAACGCCCAGCCCTCAGGAGTTTGAAGCTCGTCACAGTCATTCAATCCTTGAATCCTACTCAGAATACCACAGACAAGGTTTAGACCTTCCGGATTCTCTTGAATGCCGCCATCAATTCTAGCTTATACCACGAAGATTCTGATTAAGGAATCCAAGAGATATCTACTCAATCTAAGGTAGAACGGAGGTGGTTGTCAAGCACACGTTCATAGTTGAGAATGATGATGAGTGTCACGGATCATCACATTCATCAGGTTTAGGAACAAGTGATATCTTAGAATGGAAGCAAGCATGATTGAATGAAAAACAGTAGTAATTGCATTAATCCATCAAGACACAGCAGAGCTCCTCACCCCCAACCATGGGGTTTAGAGACTCATGCCGTAGAAGATACAATGAGAAATGTGTAAAGTGTCATGAGGTACAGATACAATGTCAAAAGATCCTATTAATAGTGAACTAGTAGCCTAGGGTATACAGAAATGAGTAAATGACGTAAAAATCCACTTCCGAGGTCCACTTGGTGTGTATTTGGGCTGAGCATTGAAGCTTTTATGTGTAGAGAATTTTTCTGGAGTTAAACGCCAGCTTTTATGCCAGTTTGGGCGTTTAACTCCAATTCTTATGCCAGTTCCGGCGTTAAACGCCGGGAATTCTGAAGCTGATTTGCAACACCGGTTTGGGCCATCAAATCTTGGGCAACGTATGGACTATTATACATTGCTGGAAAGCCCAGGATGTCTAATTTCCGACGCCGTTGAGAGCGCGCCAATTGGGCTTCTGTAGCTCCAGAAAATCCACTTCGAGTGCAGGGAGGTCAGAATCCAACAGCATCTGCAGTCCTTTTCAGCCTCTGAATCAGATTTTTGCTCAGGACCCTCAATTTCAGCTAGAAAATACCTAAAATCACAGAAAAATACACAAACTCATAGTAAAGCCCAGAAAAGTGAATTTTAACTAAAAACTAATAAAAATGTAATAAAAACTAACTAAAACATATTAAAAACATACTAAAAACAATGCCAAAAAGCGTATAAATTATCCGCTCATCAGTCACGGATCATCACCTCCTTCACAATTAAGCGCGAATGAACATCTTAGATAGGAACACACACATGTTTGAATGAAATAAAAACAATTGCATTAATTCATTGAGACGCTGCAGAGCTCCTCACCCCCAACAATGGAGTTTAGAGACTCATGCCGTTAAAGTGTATAAAATTCAGATCTGAAAATGTCATGAGGTACAAGGTAATCCTCTAAAAGTTGTTTAAATAGTAAACTAGTAACCTAGGTTTACAGAAATTAAGTGAACTAAGATAATTGGTGCATAAATCCACTTCTGGGGCCCACTTGGTGTGTACTGGGTCTAAGACTAAAGCTTCTCACGTGCTTGGGCTTTTTCTGGAGTTGAACGCCAGGTTGTGACGTGTTTTGAGCGTTGAACTCCAATTTGTAACCTGTTTCTGGCGCTGGACGCCAGACAACACCGTGATACTGGCGTTGAACGCCATTTTACGTCATCTATCTTCGCGCAAAGTATGGACTATTATATATTGCTGGAAAGTCCTGGATGTCTACTTTTCAACGCCGTTGAGAGCGTGCCAATTGGACTCCTGTAGCTCTAGAAAATCCATTTCGAGTGCAGGGAGGTCAGAATCCAACAGTATCAGCAGTCCTTTTTCAGCCTAATTCAGATTTTTGCTCAGCTCCCTCAATTTCGGCCAGAAATTACCTGAAATCACAGAAAAATACACAAACTCATAGTAAAGTCCAGAAATATGATTTTTGCCTAAAAACTAATAATATTCTACTAAAAACTAATTAAAACATACTAAAATCTACATGAAATTACCCCCAAAAAGTGTATAAAATATCCGCTCAACCTTATCGAGTTTACTTGCTTTACTTCTTATCATCATCATTGTTGATCTTTGCATCCTTCTTTATCTCTTTGGTTGATGATGCTCAATCCTCCCGAGAATGAAGCGACTGCCTACAATGACTTTTAAAGCTGCTTGTACTCTAAGCATTTGGAACATAGTTAGTATGCATGAATGGTTGTAGGCTCGTGAACTTAATTTGGTGTGTGAACACGAAACTTAGTTCCCTGTCACTATATCAGATTGCATACATGAAACTTTGTACTTTTATTAAAGGAAAACAAACTATGAATTAGAAAGCAACAATTGTTAAGTAGTTCCCCTAATTGTTTGGAGCTAGTAACTAATTATGTTGAGGGTTGAAATGTGTTTTAATAAATTTTTTGGTGGAATGCCAAACTTAGCTTCCCACATTCACCTCTGAATTGTTTTGGTGTGCAACACCAAACTTAGCTCCTTGCAATACAGGTAAATATACTCAACTCTTTTATTAAAATAGCTAACGAAAGAAACTACCTCTGGTTGCGTTGCCTCCCAACAAGCGCTCTGTTAATGTTATTAGCTTGACATCTGTTCTTTGTTAGGGTGGTTGATGATCATAGTGCCTCAGCTTGTCTCCTCTCATTGTGAGCCTTCTTCCTGTGTTTTGATGAGCAATCTCTATGTGCTCCAGCGAGGATATTTCATTCAGTGTAGTAGTCATCAGATTGTGAGGGTGTCTCCAACTGTAGTTATATCAACTTCACTTTGTCTCCTGTTGAGAATCCTTCAGTTGGGATCTTCTTGTTTTTCCATCCCTTTGGAACCCTTTTTCTGCTCTTCTTCCCTTTCTTTGGTGACTCTTTCTTCTTGGCCTCAGGCTTTATGTCAGGGGTCTTCCTCCTTGTAATCACACTTGCACCCTCTTTTTGTAATCTTTCTTCAGCTTTCTTCTCCTCATGATTCTCTTATTTTTCTTCACTGTCTTTCCTTTGCACCCGAGGTGAGTTGGTGAATAATTCCTTGGAACTTTCTTTCCAATTTAAATCCTCCTCCTCAATTCTCATACAGCCTTCATTTTGAGCAGGGTGTTGCATCTCCTTAAAGACATTCAAGGTTATTTGCTCATCATGTGCCCTCAAGATCATTTCTTCTTTCTCTACATCTATGATGGCCCTTGCTGTGGCTAGGAAAGCCCTTCCTAATATGATAGAATCACCTCCCTCTTCATCTAGATACAGGATTACAAAATCCGCTGGAAATATGAATTTTTCCACCTTGACTAAGAGATTTTCCACCACTCCATTGGGGATTACCATTGATTTATCATCAAGTTGCAAGGACATCATAGAAGGAGACATCTCCATTGAAAAGGATAAGTGATAAACCCCATTTTTAGGGTTTATCTTGTATTGAATTTAGAGTATTTTGATAACCTTTTGTCACATTTAGCCTATGAATTAGCATGGTTTTGTTATCTCTCCCATACTTAGGCTTAAGTGTAAAAACATGCTTTTTAAGCCTTATTTTGATGAACTCTAATTTCTCCTTGATTCCTTAAGATGCCTTGATGTGTTTGCTAGTAATTCCAGGATTGAAATAGGCTAGGCATGGATCAAAGGAAGCAAGGAAGGAAGCATACAAGTGGAGAGAAGCATAAAAAGTCAAAGAAGAAAAGTCAGCCATGCACGCGCACGCGCACAAGGCACTCGCGCGCACATTGCAGAATCGGCCAGGGACGCACACGCGTACCGTGCACACACGCGTTGATGACCGCACATGACTTCATTAAAGCAACACATGCCTGGCGATTTGAGAGGGTTTCTGAACCCATTTTGGCACCAATTGCTGATAGGAAGGAATTAAAGGATCAAGGATTGAAGGGGAAGACATCTTGGGAATCATATAGCATAATTAAGATTAGTTTAGAGTTAGTTTTAGAGAGAGAAACTCTCACTTCTCTCTAGAATTAGGATTAGGTTTAGGTTAATCTCTCTTCTTAGATCTAGGTTTAATTCATGCTTTGATTCACTTTCCCTTTGCCAATTCTTAATCTTCTCCTCTTCCTCTTTCTAGTTATGTGCTTTAATAATTGTAATTCTTCATTTTGTTTTGGATAGATTGTTGTTCTTTTATTTCCTCTTTCAATAATGCAATTTGAGGTAATTCATGATAATTGTGATTTCCTTGATTGTTGTTGTTAATTCTTTGCAATAATTGTTGTTAGATTTCATTTTTGTTCTCAATCTACTATGCTTTTCTTATGTGCCTTCCAAGTGTTTGATGAAATGCTTGGTTGGATTTTAGTGTAGGTTTTGTTCCTCTTGGCCTAGGTAGAGTAATTGGTGACTCTTGAGTTACCTAATTTCTTTGTTGAATGATAATTAGAAGTTGCTAATTGATTTGAATGCCTCTAAAGCTAGTCTTTCCTTTAGGAGTTGATTAGTACTTGAGGAATCAAATTAATTCATCCACTTGACTTTCCTCCATGGTTAGAGGTTAACTAAGTGGTAGCAATGAACAATTCTCATCACAATTGAGGAGGATAACTAGGATAGGACTTCTAATTCTCATATCTTGCCAAGAGCCTTTTATAGTTGTTAGTTTATTTTCATTGCCATTTACTTTTCATGCTTCTTATAAAAACCCCAAAATAACTCACAACCAATAACAAGACACTTTATTGTAATTCCTAGGGAGAACGACCCGAGGTTTAAATACTTCGGTTTATAGATTTTAGGGGTTTGTACTTGTGACAAACAAATTTTTGTATGAAAGGATTATTGTTTGGTTTAGAAACTATACTTTACAATGAGATTTCATTAGTGAAATTCTAAACCATCAAAAAATCCAATCATCAAAATGGCGCCGTTGCCGGGGAGTTGCAATGGTATTGTGTTATTGGTTATTGTACATATGTGAATAGTGTGAATATCTTGCTTTATGCTTTGTTTGCTATTTGTAGAATTTTGTTTCTCTTATTTTCTATTAGCTTTTGATTTTTGTTTTCTCTTTTCACCATGAATTCTCATTTTGGCTATGAGTGTGATTACAATTATGTTGTAGGAAATGAGAGCTTCAATGAGGATGTGTATCAAGGATGGGATAATCAAAGGTGGAAGGAGCCATATGTATATGATCAATCTTCATGGCAACAACCTCCACCAATGCACTATGAAGAAGAGCCATTCTATGATGCATATCAATCCAATGGCTTTGGTGAATCTCCTTGTGACTTTCAAGAACCACCACCATATGCCTATGAACCATATCCTCAACATAAACCTCAACCATACTTACAAGCCTCTCCACATCAAGCACCTTCCTATAATCCATATCCATCATATGACCAATCATCCATACCATATTTTTATGACAATTATGAGCAAGAACCCTTAGAACCACCACAACCCTATCAAGATTACTACCAAGAGCCACCTCAATGCACACCATCTCCACAACCTTACCAAGAAGAACCACCTTCCTACCATGAACCCTCTCTCCAAAGTAATGAACCTTCTTACTCACCCTAAGCCCCAATAGACGATCCTCTCACTTTGTTACTTCAAGGACAAGAGGCCATGAAGCGGGATACACTTGAGTTTGTGACCAATTTGACCAAAGTGGTGCATACTTTAGCCCACCAATGTTTGAAGACTCGAGGTAATTCCGTGACCACATGTGAGATGTCAAAAGAAGAGCAAAGCATGAAGGAGAAATTGGACAACCCGGTAGAGAAGGGAGAATCAAATTTTGTGTTGGAACAATTGGAGGAGCCTATGATCATTGAAGAAAAGGAAGAAGTGGTTGAAGATTTAGGAGATGTTGAAAGTCCATGGGAATGTAGTATCACGGAGAACTCTTCCAAGAAACTTGATATTGATGTTGAGGAGGGTGCGCAACCTCCAAAGCATGTCATCATTGGAGACTTGGAAAAGGCTTATCAAGAAATGGATTCAATCATGGATGAATTTCTCTATACAATGAAATCCTCTCCCATTGGACATGAAGTTGAAATTATAAAAGAATGTGCACAACCTCCCATACCCTTGGTGAGCAATGAGAAAGAGAGCTACCAAGAGAAAAACGTTGGCATGGTGTATATTGAAATTGACGAATATGAAGAGGTTGATCAAGAGAGGGATTTACTCATCAATGAATTCCTATCCAAAATTGAATCACCTCCCATTGGGCAAGAAACCGAAGTTCTTGAAGACAACACCAAGCCATGTGATAAAAGGGGAAAGGTTGAAATCGAGGAAGCTCGTAAAGAGGTGGAAATACACAAAGAAGAGCACAAGGAAGTAGACCTTGCATTGTCTAAGTGTGGGGAGGTCTCCCTTCCCAAATCACCATCCAACACAACATTCAAGTGGGTAAAACTCTTATCCCTAAGCTTTACTTTCTCACTTGAATATGGTTTAATTGAAAATGATGGTCAACTTAGAGCTCTTTGTGGAGTTAAAAGCATAAGAGAGTTGTGTAGTGATTGCAAGTTAGGAATTAGGCTCATTAAGGTCAAAGCTTCAAGGTATAGGAATGATGATTGGAAGAATACCACTTTGCATGGGTCTCGACAGAAGGCTAGGTGTGCTAAAGAGAATTCTATATGTCAACCACCCGTACGAAAAAATCATGAAACTCAACTAACGGATGGGTGTGAAGATAAGATATGGGATCCCGGTTCGTTATGTGAAGACCAACTATGGGGACTCATATCTTGGGTAGAACTTTGCCCAAGCTTGATGAAGATGGTTGGAAATTCTGTCAACCAATTGAGAAGCAAAGATCCTTGGAGATTCAAGGATGAGTACAAACATAAGCCACCATGACAATAAGCCCCTCAAAATGTCCAACTTAAGGACAATAAATAAAAGTGCTAGGTGGGAGACACCCCACCATGGTAAACTCTTTCCATACTCTTTTAGTTTTGTTAATAAGTGAATTGAGTTGCCATTGTAGATAGATTCTCATTTTCATTTTTATCTTTTGTAAATATTGGTACAATTAGTTTAATTTCTTGTTTTTATTGTTTTAGTATAGTATGATAAATAAGGTTTTAGGGTGTTTTGGTAGCTGTTTGGAGGATTGAAAGGCTTGGATTGGTGCAAGAACTTAGGAAAAAAATTTTTTTTTGAAAAACAGAACACCATCCACGCGTGCGCGCACCTAACGTGTACGCGCACCTGAGCATTTTTTGACTATCCACGCGGACGCGCACTGTACGCGTACGCATGGATGCAAAATTTCACCTCCAGCCAAAAACCCGAGAGTTAGGCCTGCACTGTGCGAACATTGGGCCTAAGGCATAAGTCTATGCATGCGTGAGCGCACCTGGCGCGTACGCGCACATGATCTTAAATTGGCATGCACGCGCACGCACACTGTGCGCGCACGCGTCGATTGCACGATCCACACTCCTGGTACTTTTACTCAAGAGTTGTGCCAGACTTGGGCCGACATTATGCCTCCGGCCTAACTCGATGCACGCGTGCGCGCACCTGGCGCGTACGCGTCTTTCAACCAATATGCCCATTGACGCGTAAACGTGCATGACGCGCACGCGTCGGTAAAAAAAAAAGATTTTTTTTCTCCCCTTCCATTTTCTTTTGCTTATCATATTCGCATACTTCTACTCTTCCCATTTTCATTTAGTTTTTGTAGCATGTTTTCGTTTTTTTTAAGTCATTTCAATAATGGTGTTGAAGTCTTATACTCAATTATTGAGACTCTCTTGCTTTATCTTGGTGCTTTGTGACCTGTTTAACATTAATTGAAATGTTTTGTTCCACACACAAGGTAGTGCTTTAGTCCTTCCTAACTCATTATCCTTTGTTTTTGTGCTTCTTCATCATTGAGTTAGGTTGGGACCAAATACCCTCATGCTTATCGCTAATCTTGTTTGTGTCAATTCTTATTTGATCTTGATGCTCAATATGTTTTTCATGCTTTAACTTTACTCTTGCATCAAGTGTTAGTTGATATACCGTGGCTTATATTGTTTTCTCTTTTACATGCTTTGCTACCATGTAGTAGAGAACCATACCTTTATTTGGCATTAGCCCCCGCCTATGTTCCATTTGCCTTGATATCTTTGTTATAAGCTTAATTTTCTTTCCTTCTCTTTCCTTCTAGGTTGGCCACCAAGAAGGGAGAAAGGAAAAATTTCTAAATGGGGCAACAAACAAGTCATCCGCACAGCCTTTTGAAGGAGCCCATCAATTGTAACACCCATCCACCTTGCTCTTCTTTGCATGCACCAAGGACGGTGCAATCTTCAAGTGTGGGGAGGTCGTTCGACCGATCTCCATGGGTAAAAATTTCCTTTTCAACACCAATGTTAGTTAGTCGTTGCATTGCATGATAGGTTGCATGTTAGTTAGAATTTGTACATATTTTTACCACTTCTTTTTTTTGTTAGGACTACTTGGTTAGGGTGATGATTTCTTTCCCAAGAAACCGTTTTAGGGTAACCTACCAATTTGAAAAAAAATTGTTGAACTTGCTTGAATGAATGTATTTTGGAACATGGTTTTTGAGCTAAGAACACAAGCTTGTGAGATTTGAGCCTAATTGTGTGGTTACATCTTATAACCACTTATTTTTCCTTCTTGTGTGCATTATTCTCTTTCTATGAATGTAATCCTTGATTTTTTTTATTCTTTATGTCCATTATTTTATGTATTCATGCATTTATATGATTGAGGCCATCATTTCATTAGCTCACTTACCCAAATGGCCTTACCTTTTATCTTCCTTTGTTAGCCAAATTTGAGCCTATGATTAACCCACTTGTTCTTATTTTAGCACAGTACAAGCCTTAAAGCAGAAAATAATGAATATCCTTTATTTGGATCTTTGATTGGCTTAGGCTAGTGAGTGTGAGTGTCATTCAAGAGTGGGAAAACTTTGGGACATTGGTTGGGATAAAAAGGTGTTTGTGTTTTGTACTTTTATATTGGGAAATTGGGTACATACTCATCTATTGATTAAATGTATAGACCTTATGCATTGATGTTCGTGTGTATAGTTTGAAAGAAAAAGAAAAATGAAAAGAAAAAAGAAATAAAAGTGAAAAAGAAAAAGAAAAGAAAAGAAAAGAAAAAAATGTATATAGAAAAAGAAAGAAAAAAAAGCAATAAAGGGGACAAAATGCCCCAAAGTGAAGCTCAATAAGAATCAATGCATAAGTGTTGTAAAATGAAAAGAAAATGCATGAGTATGTGAAAAAGTGAGGAATGGGTAGTTAGATTAGTACTTAATTGTATAGGTCATTATATATGTTAGGTGGGAAAGTTTAAGTTAATCAAAGATTCAAATCCTAAGTCCACTAGCCATATATGATCCTACCTTGACCCTAGCCCCATTACAACCTAAAAAAAGACCTCATGATACATGTATGCATGCATTGAATAATTGTTGATTGTTAGAAGATAAACAAATCTTGGAAAGCATGATTAGGGGAGAATTGAGAGAATCAACCCCAAACACCGAGCGACTAGAGTGCAAACACTTCCGGTGAGGGTTCGATGCTCAATTCCTTGATTCCCGGCTTTCATGAGCGTTCTTCTCGCAAGTCTACTTGAACTTCATTTTGATATTTGAATTGGTAGGATTCATGAATCGTTATATGATCTTGTCCCTACTTGCGCACGTATGACTTGGAGGATTGATTTATTTTTAACCAAGTAGGTAAAACCATTTTGTATTTAGTTGCATATAGTTTAGGTTGCATATAGTTTATTTACATTGAATAAATGTTGATGCCCTTTGCTTTCTCTTGGTTTAAGCATGAGGACATGCTTGGTTTAAGTGTGGGGAGGTTGATAAACCCCATTTGTAGGGTTTATCTTGTATTGATTTTAGGGGATTTTATAACCTTTTACCCACATTTATTCAATAAAATAGCATGGTTTTGTATATTCTCCTTTAATTGTGCTCAAGAGTGAAAACATGCTTTTTAGATCTTAAAATAGCTAAATATAATTTACCTTGATTCCATTAGATGCCTTGATATGTTTGTTAAGTGATTTCAGATTTAGGAGGCAAAGATTGGATCAAGGGAATGAAGAAAAAGCATGTAAAGTTGGAGAACTCATGAAGAAATGATGGAACCAAAAAGCTGTCAAGCCTGACCTCTTCGCACTTAAACGACCATAACTTGAGCTACAGAGGTCCAAATGATGCGGTTTCAGTTGGGTTGGAAAGCTAACATCTGGGGCTTCGAAACGATATAATATTTGCCATAGTTGCATCGCGCATAGGGGCGCGCATGTGCACGGTACGTGGACGTGTCGATGGTGGCACATGACCCACTTAATGCAACACGTGGCCAGCGATTTTAGAAGCCTTGTGGGCCCAATCTAACTCATTTCTGATGCTATTTAAGCCAAGGATTGAAGGGGGAATGAACATACTTTTCATACTTTTGATCATTAGTCATAGTTTAGTAGTTAGAAGTAGTTTTTAGAGAGAGAAGCTCTCACTTCTCTCTAGAATTAGGATTAGAAATTAGGGTTAGATTAGGATCTCATAGTTCTAGGTTTAATTCAAGTCTCCTTCTACTTCTACCTTCAATTGATGATTGCTACACTTTGGTTCTTCTTTCTATCCCTATCCTCTTGTTGTAATTTCTCTTATTTTGTTTCTAGGTTTTGTAATTGAGATATTTTTGTTCTTTTGTTTTCTTTTAATAATGTAATTTGAGATAATTCATGTGATTGTGATGTTGTTGATTGTTGTTTTGTTAATTCTTTGTAATTGTTAGTTGTTGATTCCTTTTATTCTTACAAATAAAAATGCTTTCTTTCATTACCCTCCAAGTGTTTGATGAAATGCTTGAGAGGATGTTAGAGTAGAATTCTATGTTCTTGGCTTGAGAAGGTGACTTAGGATTTCTTGAGTCACTAGTGTCCAATTGATTGATATTTGATAGCCTTTAACTCTAGCCTTCATTAATCCAATTAGTGGAAAGCTAGGATTTATGGACTAGGATTGATATAACTCACTTGACTTTCCTTTGTTAATTGATTTAAGGATGACTAAGTGGGATTAATCCTTGCAACTACCATACTTGTGGCTAGTGATAATGATGAAGACCCTTGACAACCAAACCTTGCCAAGACCATTTTGTTAATAAAGTTTTCTTACCATTTACTATTCATATTTCTCATCCAAAACCCCAAAATAAACAAGTCCATAACCAATAATAAGAACACTACCCTGCAAGTCCTTTGAGAGACGACCCGAGGTTTAAATACTTCGGTTTATAGATGTAGGTGTTTCACATAAATTTGTTTGTACAACTTAATTGTTAGCTTAGTCACATGTATGTTGTGTTTAGTAGTAGATGAATAATATCATATTGCATTTGTGTGAATTGCACTTTTGTGTTTTGTAGTAGATGCATAAGGAGTTGTGAACAGTTTGGGGAGTGCTTGAGCATAATTTTTTTTATGAAAAAAAAGGGGGGGTGGACGCGCGCGCACGATATACGCGCACGCGTCCATGAGCGGATGCATCATCACCCACATCCCCGAGAGTTGGGCCTCTCTTGGGCAAACACTATGCCCTGAGCCCAACACAATCCACGCGGACGCGCACCTGCCGTGCCCGCGTCGATCTGCTGCTGCAATTTTTTTGAGCCAAGCCCCCGAGAGTTGAGCCGGATCTAGGCCAACTTTAAGCCCCCAGCCCAACTCGATTTGTGCGGACGCGCACTTGCCGCGTGCGTGCCCATATGCCCAGGAAGGAACAGACGCGAGTGCACGCATTGCACTAGCGCGCCTTATCACAGATTACCAACGTATGCGGACGCGTACTTGCCGCGCGCGCGTCCTTTACAAGCTGCCACCACTCTAGGCTTTTGCCCCGAGAGTTGGGCGTGCGTCAAGCCCACTCTAAGCCTCAGACCCAACCACATGTACGCGTGCGCGCGCTGTACGCGCACGCCCCGTTGCATAGTCTGCCAATCCACGCCTGAGCGCACTGCACGCTCACGCGTGGGTCCCAAATTTTCATCAATGTACGCGAACGCATAAGGTGCGCGCCCGCGCCGATTCAAAAAAGGGGATAACCCTAATACGCGAAGAGCGTTGCGCAGTCGGGCACTCTCTCTTCCCCCTCACCATTTTCATCTTCTTCTTCTTCTCTCCCATAACCGCCGCGCAGCGCCGTCGCCACCACCCACGGCCGCCGTAACCCACTCATTCTCTCTCTCTCTCTCGACCATTCACCTCGCCCTCTCTCTCTCCTCCACTCACTCTCTCCTCTTCCTTTCGGTCAAACCACCGCAGCCGCCATCTTCACCGCCACCGGTCGCAACCCCGTCACCGCCGGCGACTGCGCTGCCGTCGCCCATCAACCGCACATCTTCTCCCTACCATCTTCTTCCTCTTCTTTCTGCCGCTGACAGCAACCTCCGCCGGTCACCACCATCACACGGCCCGTCTCTCTCTCTCTCACTCATCCCTTCTGCCCTGTCTCTCACACGCCGCCGTGAACACCCCTGCCCCATTTTTTTTATTTTTGCTCTGCTCCAGGTTTCTACTCCAACTCCTGTAAATTTTGATTCTGTTAGCTACTGTTAATTTTTTGTCGTTAGTTAGAGTTGATATTTTGCATGTTAGGTTAGTTAGAAATAATTGCGGTTAGGTAGCTAGGACTGGATAGAGGATTCTAGGCCTGATAAGTGCCCCGTTTGTGCATATTTGCTGTTTGTTTACTTGGGTGTGTATGCTGCTTTTGGGTTGCTATTTTATGCAATTTGTGTTGCTGCGTGCTATCCCACTGTTGTTATACTTGATTGATGTTGTGATCATGCTATTTGTGCTATTTTGCTATCCGGGAACGTCCAATTTTAAGCTGGAATGCTGCCCAATTTTCAAGAAATCTGTTTTCATTTTAATCTCTATTGTAATTTGGGCTAATTTCCATTTCCTTTTGACTTCCCGGATCTGCACCAATCATGGTGAAGCTGAACCAGAACTTCTCTTTTAATTGAGCCTAAATATCATCATATCACTAATCCACTTTTCTAACTCACTAATTTCTTTAACCATTTAACTCCTACTCACCTTTAACCCTCTTTAACCATTCTTTCTAAAGTATGATGATTTTATGCTTAATGAGTAAGAGTTGTTGACTTTAATGAAGATTGCATTCTTGGTTTATTTGTTCACTTATGCTTACTTGTTTACCAATTCTTTTCAAGTTCATTTCAACATCATGATTGTTATTAGCCAATTGTATCCTGAACATGCCTTCTTTGTTACATGCTAAGTGTTTCATTGCTTATATTCTATCATATTTTTTTAGGATGTTGGATAAAGGAAAAGCCATAGCCACTACTTCCAAGAAAAGAAAACACTTTACACCCTCTATTCCCTCCATCTACAAGAATTATGCTAAGAATCCATTAAATGACGAAGAAAAGGAAAATCAGTTGCTACCTTCTACCGATCCAACCAAGTTTCCCAATCTTTACTGTGAGCTTCGCTTCCAAAAATATCGAACAATGAAGCTGAATACTGAGAAGAAATTGCTCCTACCCAATGATGTGAGACGGTCCATTACTAGTTGGATCCTTGAGTTGGGTATAGATTTTGTTGACAGGGATTTGGGGGATATTAACATCTCTTGGGTGAAGGAATTTTATTGCAACTTCTTCCGTCCCACTTTGGATTCAGTTCAGTTGAGGGGTAGAGAGGTTATGATCACTGAGACTGCGATAGAGGAGGCATTACAGTGTCGGCACATTACTGATGACATGTGTGCCCATCAGCAGGCAGAGATGGCTATCCATACCATGACCTTTGACTATGAGGCACTTAGGCGCGTGATTGGGTTACCGGATGCCACATGGGTCATGGATGCGACCAACACCAAGCCTAAGGGGATGCTATTTGCTCAGTTGACTAGAGAGGCCAAGACTTGGCAGATGATATTTGCCCACTATGTCCTGCCTACCACTCACTTCTCTGAGATCCCTATGGAGATGCTTCTGCTGATTGGGTGTGTTATGGAGGGGAAGGATGTCTCTTTTCCTCGACTTATCCGACAGTGTATGTGGCGGGCGCATATTCATGGCCTACTTCCATTTCCTACTTTGGTCACGAGTATGGCGGCCCTAGCTGAGGTCCCCTGGCTAGATGATGATGTGATACCACCACCCCCTGATGCAGATGACAGGGAGGTTACTATTCCTTGGGGTGGTTGGGTGCACGAGAAGCCCCCAGCTAGACGCCATTCTAGGGCTAGAGCAGTAGTGGGGACAGCTTCACCATCAGCCCCTACAGCAGCCCCATCCTCTTCTACAGCAGCAGCTCCATCTTCATCGACAGTTCCTCCTGCAGCACCTGAGCCCACCTACTTACCGGTCCAGCGTCTATTTCGGTTTTTAGAGCGCGAGAGACTCCATGTTAAACGCCGACTGGATCGGATGGACCAGGCGCACATTTCTCTGGGTGCTGTGTTACCTCCGCTTCCCGACTCTCCGGCCTCCGATGAGCAGGATCATCAGGAGGGGGATGCGGAGGCACCGACTTAGCAGGATGCCCCTGCAGATGCTCCAGCCACCACAGAGACACCACAGACCCATGCGGAGCCGGTCCTACAGCCTCAGACAGATTCAGCACCCACCGTTGTACCTTCCACTGACCCTCCAGTTTAGCATCGAGGACGATGCTTGATCTTAAGTGTGGGGAGGTCACCGGTAGCACCATCATTAGAGGACCGGTGAACTTTTCAGCTACTCTTCTAGTTATCTTATTTTGCATATCTTTTGTATACATTTTGATGCATTTTGAGTTTACTTTGGATACCTTTACTGCTATTTTTGGACTTTAGACATTTTGATGCTTTTGGATATTTTTAGATGTTTTGGATGATAGATTCCATACTTTTAGTTGGATTTTTCTTTATACATTTTTGCATATCTTTCTTTTTAGTTTGTGGTTGTGATTAGAAATCATACTTTGAATTGCAAACACTTAGTCACCCTTTTTGCATAAGAAATTGGTTTTAAGCGGAAAAGGAAAGGGTAAACTAAGGAAATTTTTGAATTTTTCAATCACAACAATGCTTAGTCAAATATTGAGATTTTTTCGAGAAATTTAATTATAGGGCACCAACCCAATTGATTGAAAGAAAATTTATGGTGAAACTTGCTTGAACTCATACTTTGTGAAGCATGTATTAAGCCTAGAACACAAGCTTGTGAGACTTGAGCCTATTGATGTGGTTACATTTTATAACCACTTATTTTCCATTCTTGTGTGAAATTGTTCTCTTTCTATGATTATGATCCTTGATTTACTTGATTCGATATGTCCATTTATTTCTTGTATTTATGCATTTATATGATTGAGGCCATTATTTCATTAGCCTACTTACCCAAATAGCCTACCTTTTACTCCCCATTGTTAGCCAATTTTGAGCCTATGCTTAACCAACTTATTCTCATTTTAGCACATTACAAGCCCAAGGCGGAAAACCAATGAAAGTCCTTGTTTGGATCTTTGATTAGCCTAGGCTAGTGAGAGTGTTTATTATTCAAAGTTGGTGAGGTTTGGGAACATTGGATGGGATAAAAGGGGTAGTACACTTTCATATTTTAGAATTGGGAACACATTCATGTATTGATTGAACGTATAGACCTTATGCATTGATGTCCTTGTGTATAGTTTGAAAAAAAAATGAAAAAAAAGAAATAAAAGTGAAAAAAAGAAGAAAAAAGAAAAAAAATGTAAATAGAAAAAGAAAGAAAAAAAAAGAAGAGCAATAAAGGGGACAAAATGCCCCAAAGTGAAGTCAATAAAAAGGAATCAATGCATAAGTGTTATGAATCAAGAAATAAGATGCATGAGTATGTAAGAAAAAGTGAAGAATGGGTAGTTAGAATAGTTTGAACTTGTATAGGTCATTATATAGTTAGGTGAGGAAGTATATGCTAATCAAAGATTCAAATCTTAGTCCACTTAACCATAAATGATCCTACCTTGACCCTAACCCCATTACAACCTAAATGAAAGACCTCATGATGAATGTATGCATGCATTGAATAAGTGTTGATTGTTAGAAGAAAATCAAATTTTGGAAAGCTTGAATAGAAGAGAATTGAGTGAATTAACCCTTAAACACTTGAGTGAATAGAGCGGATACACATCCGGTGAGGGTTCAAAAGTTCAATTACATGTATTCACCCATACTATCTATATTCTTGCAAGTTTGAACTCTTTTTGATAATTCAATACAATTGTGGTTTGGACTTAACACCTATTGCCCTAACTATTGTGCTTACACATGTTCTCTTGAAAATTGATTTGTTTGAACTAAGCATTTCCATTTACTTTAGATAAATGCATTTAGATAGGATTCACATAGTTTAGTTGCATTCAATAAATGTCATACCCCTTAGTTCCTTCTTATTTTAGCATGAGGACATGCTAAGGTCTAAGTGTGGGGAGGTTGATAAACCCCATTTTTAGGGTTTATCTTGTATTGAATTTAGAGTATTTTGATAACCTTTTGTCACATTTAGCCTATGAATTAGCATGGTTTTGTTATCTCTCCCATATTTAGGCTTAAGTGTAAAAACATGCTTTTTAAGCCTTATTTTGATGAACTCTAATTTCTCCTTGATTCCATAAGATGCCTTGATGTGTTTGCTAGTAATTCCAGGATTGAAATAGGCTAGGCATGGATCAAAGGAAGCAAGGAAGGAAGCATACAAGTGGAGAGAAGCATAAAAAGTCAAAGAAGCAAAGTCAGCCATGCACGCGCACGCGCACAAGGCGCTCGCGTGCACATTCCAGAATCGGCCAGGGACGCGCACGCGTACCGTGCGCGCACGCGTCGATGACCGCACATGACTTCATTAAAGCAACACGTGCCTGGCGATTTGAGAGGGTTTTTGAACCCATTTTGGCGCCAATTGCTGATAGGAAGGAATAAAAGGATCAAGGATTGAAGGGGAAGACATCTTGGGAATCATATAGCATAATTAGGATTAGTTTAGAGTTAGTTTTAGAGAGAGAAACTCTCACTTCTCTCTAGAATTAGGATTAGGTTTAGGTTAATCTCTCTTCTTAGATCTAGGTTTAATTCATGCTTTGATTCACTTTCCCTTTGCCAATTCTTAATCTTCTCCTCTTCCTCTTTCTAGTTATGTGCTTTAATAATTGTAATTCTTCATTTTTTTTTGGATAGATTGTTGTTCTTTTATTTCCTCTTTCAATAATGCAATTTGAGGTAATTCATGATAATTGTGATTTCCTTGATTGTTGTTGTTAATTCTTTGCAATAATTGTTGTTAGATTTCATTTTTGTTCTCAATTTACTATGCTTTTCTTATGTGCCTTCCAAGTGTTTGATGAAATGCTTGGTTGGATTTTAGTGTAGGTTTTGTTCCTCTTGGCCTAGGTAGAGTAATTGGTGACTCTTGAGTTACCTAATTCCTTTGTTGAATGATAATTAGAAGTTGCTAATTGATTTGAATGCCTCTAAAGCTAGTCTTTCCTTTAGGAGTTGATTAGGACTTGAGGAATCAAATTAATTCATCCACTTGACTTTCCTCCATGGTTAGAGGTTAACTAAGTGGTAGCAATGAACAATTCTCATCACAATTGAGGAGGATAACTAGGATAGGACTTCTAATTCTCATATCTTGCCAAGAGCCTTTTATAGTTGTTAGTTTATTTTCATTGCCATTTACTTTTCATGCTTCTTATAAAAACCCCAAAATAACTCACAACCAATAACAAGACACTTTATTGTAATTCCTAGGGAGAACGACCCGAGGTTTAAATACTTCGGTTTATAGATTTTAGGGGTTTGTACTTGTGACAAACAAATTTTTGTATGAAAGGATTATTGTTTGGTTTAGAAACTATACTTTACAACGAGATTTCATTAGTGAAATTCTAAACCGTCAAAAAATTCAATCATCAATAAGCCCATCACCAAGAATAGGATGGAGCAAGCAAGAGAGACCCTTCACGGTTCTCAAGAGATGCATGAGGAAGCTCATCATCAAGAAATCCCTGAGATGCCTCAAGGGATGCACTTTCCTCCCAACAACTATTGGGAACAACTCAACACCTCCTTAGAAGATTTGAGCCACAATGTTGAACAATTAAGGGTGGAACATCATGAGCACTCCATCATTCTCCATGAAATAAGAGAAGATCAAAGAGCAATGAGGGAGGAGCAACAAAGGCAAGGAAGGGACATAGAAGAACTTAAGAACATTGTTGGTCCTTCAAGAAGAAGACGCCACTAAGGTGGATTCATTCCTTGTTCTTATTTCTTTCTGCTTTTCGGTTTTTATGTTGTGTTTATCTATGTTTTGTGTCTCTACTTCATGATCATTAGTAGTTAGTAACTATGTCTTAAAGCTATGAATAAATTCCATTAATCCTTCACCTCTCTTAAATGAAAAATGTTTTAATTCAAAAGAACAAGAAGTACATGAATTTTGAATTTATCCTTGAATTTAGTTTAATTATATTGATGTGGTGACAATACTTTTTGTTTTCTGAATGAATGCTTGAACAGTGCATATTTTTGATCTTGTTGTTTATGAATGTTAAAATTGTTGGCTCTTGAAAGAATGATGATCAAAGAGAAATGTTATTGATGATCTGAAAAATCATGAAATTGATTCTCGAAGCAAGAAAAAGCAGTGAAAAAGCAAAAAGCTTGCGAAAAAAATAATTGGCGAAAAAAATAGAAAGAAAAAGAAAAAGCAAGCAGAAAAAGCCAATAGCCCTTAAAACCAAAAGGCAAGGGTAAAAAGGATCCAAGGCTTTGAGCATCAATGGATAGGAGGGCCCAAGGAAATTAAATCCAGGCCTAAGCGGCTAAATCAAGCTGTCCCTAACCATGTGCTTGTGGCATGCAGGTCCAAGTGAAAAGCTTGAGACTGAGTGGTTAAAGTCGTGATCCAAAGCAAAAAGAGTGTGCTTAAGAGCTCTGGACACCTCTAACTGGTGACTCTAGCAAAGCTGAGTCACAATCTGAAAAGGTTCACCCAGTTATGTGTCTGTGGCATTTGTGTATCCGGTAGTAATACTGGAAAACAAAATGCTTAGGGCCACGGCCAAGACTCATAAGTAGCTGTGTTCAAGAATCAACATGCTTAACTAGGAAAGTCAATAACACTATCTGAAATTCTAAGTTCCTAGAGAAGCCAATCATTCTAAACTTCAAAGGAAAAAGTGAGATGCCAAAACTGTTCAGAAGCAAAAAGCTACAAGTCCCGCTCATCTAATTAGAATTAATATTCATTGATATTTTTAAATTTATAGTATATTCTCTTCTTTTTATCCTAATTGATTTTTAGTTGCTTGGGGACAAGCAACATTTTAAGTTTGGTGTTGTGATGAGCGGATAATTTATACGCTTTTTGGCATTGTTTTTAGGTAGTTTTTAGTAAGTTCAAGCTAGTTTTAGGGATGTTTTCATTAGTTTTTATGTTAAATTCACATTTCTGGACTTTACTATGAGTTTGTGTGTTTTTCTATGATTTCAGGTAATTTCTGGCTGAAATTGAGGGACTTGAGCAAAACTCTGAAAAAGGCTGACAAAAGGACTGCTGATGCTGTTGGAATCTGACCTCCCTGCACTCAAAATGGATTTTCTGGAGCTACAGAACTCCAATTGACGCGCTCTCAACGGCGTTGGAAGGTAGACATCCAGAGCTTTCTAGAAATATATAATAGTTTATACTTTATTCGGAAATTGACGACGTAAATTGGCGTTGAACGCCAAGTACAAGCTGCTGTCTGGAGTTAAACGCCAGAAACACGTCATGATCCGGAGTTGAACGCCCAAAACACGTTATAACTTGGAGTTCAACTTCAAGAAAAGCCTCAGCTCGTGGATAGATCAAGCTCAACCCAAGCATACACCAAGTGGGCCCCGGAAGTGGATTTATGCATCAATTACTTACTCATGTAAACCCTAGTAGCTAGTCTAGTATAAATAGGATAAGTTACTATTGTATTAGACATCTTTTGACAGTTTAATCTTTGACTGTTTTAGTCTTTGATCATTCGGCCATGCCTGAACCTTTCACTTATGTATTTTCAACAGTGGAGTTTCTGCACACCATAGATTAAGGGTGTGGAGCTCTGCTGTACCTCAAGTTTCAATACAATTACTATTACTTTTTATTCAATTCTCTTTTATTCTTATTCCAAGATATACGTTGCACAACACTTTGATGAATGTGATGATCCGTGACACTCATCATCATTCTCACCTATGAACGTGCGTGACTGACAACCACTTCCGTTCTACTTTAGGCCGGGCGCATATCTCTTAGATTCCCCAACAGAATCTTCGTGGTATAAGCTAGATAGATGGCGGCATTCATGGGGATCCGGAAAGTCTAACCTTGTCTGTGGTATTCCGAGTAGGATCCTGGGAATCCAGAAAATCTAACCTTGTCTGTGGTATTCCGAGTAGGATTCCGGTGTTGAATGACTGTGACGAGCTTCAAACTCCTGAAGGCTGGGCGTGATGACAAACGCAAAAGAATCAAGAGATTCTACTCCAACCTGATTGAGAACCGACAGATGATTAGCCGTGCTGTGACAGAGCATTTGGACCATTTTCACTGAGAGGATGGGATGTAGCCATTGTCAAGGGTGATGCCTCCAGACGATTAGCCGTGCAGTGACAGCGCATAGGACCATTTTCCCGAGAGGATTAAAAGTAGCCATTGATGATGGTGATGCCTACATACAGCTTGCCATGGAAAGGAGTAAGAAGGATTGGATGGAAGCAATAGGAAAGTAGAGATTCGAGAGGATTCTAGCATCTCCACACGCCTATCTGAAATTCCCACTGTTGATCTACATAAGTATTTCTATCCTTTTTTTATTTTATTTATCTTTTAATTATCTAATCCAATTACATTTGACCCTATGAATCCACTTAACTGAGATTTCCAACGTGACCATAGCTTGCTTCATACCAACAATCTCTATGGGATCGACCCTTACTCACGTAAGGTATTACTTGGATGACCCAATACACTTGCTGGTTAAGTTGAACGGAGTTGTGTCCACACATAGTTGAAAAAGCAATGAATTTTACAAAATACAATAACAAAGGAATCACAATTTCGTCCACCAAGTTTTTGGCGCCGTTGCTGGGGATTGTTCGAGTATGGACAACTGAAGGTTCATCTTGTTGCTCAGATTAGGTAATTTTCTTTTCAAAAATCTTTTTCAAAATTTTTCTTTTCTTTTTCATTTGTTTCCAAAAATATTTTCGAAAAAAATAAATAAAAATCCAAAAAAAATTAGAAAATCATAAAAACCAAAAATATTTTGTATTTCTTATTTGAATCTTGAGTCAATTTTTAAGTTTGGTGTCAATTGCATGCTTTAAAAATTTTTCTTGCATTTTCTTCGAAAAATTCATGCATTCATGGTGTTCTTCATGATCTTCAAGTTGTTCTTGGTAAGTCTTCTTGTTTGATCTTGATAATTTCTTGTTTTGTGTCTTTTGTTGTTTTTCATATGCATTTTTGCATTCATATTTTCCAAGCATTAAAAATTTCTTAGTTTGGTGTCTTGCATGTTTTCTTTGCGTCAAAATTTTTTTCAAAATTATGTTCTTGATGTTCATCATGATCTTCAAAGTGTTCTTGGTGTTCATCTTGACATTCATAGTGTTCTTGCATGCATTATGTGTTTGATCCAAAATTTTCATATTTTGGGTCATTTTTATCTTTTTCTCTCTCATAATTAAAATATTCAAAAATCAAAAAATATCTTTTCCTTACTTTTCTCTAAATTTTCGAAAATTTGAGTTGACTTAGTCAAAAATTTTAAAAATTAGTTGTTTCTTACAAGTCAAGTCAAATTTTAATTTTAAAAATCTTATCTTTTCAAAATCCTTTTCAAAAATTATATCCTTTTCATTTTTTTCTATTTTTCGAAAATTTCAAAAATCTTTTTCAAAATATTTTCAAAATCTTTTTCTTACCTTTATATCAAATTTTCGAAAATTAGCTAACAATTAATGTGATTGATTCAAAAATTTGAAGTTTGTTACTTGCTTGTTAAGAAAGGTTCAATCTTTAAGTTCTAGAATCTTATCTTGTAGTTTCTTGTTAGTGAAGTAAGTAATTTTAAAATTTTTGAATTAAATCTTTTTATCTTTTATCTTATCTTTTTCAAAAATTTTATCTTTTTCAAAATTTGATTTCAAAATATCTTATCTAACTTCTTATCTTCTTATCTGTTCAAATTTGATTTTAATATCTTTTTCAACTAACTCTTTGACTTTTTGTTTGTTTCTTATCTTTTTCAAAACCACCTAACTACTTTTTCCTCTCTAATTTTCGAAAATATCTCATCTCTTTTTCAAAAATTCTTTTTGTTTTAAATTTTAATTTTAATCTTATCTTATTTCTAATTTTCGAAAATTACTAACCCTTTTTTTTAAATTATTTTCGAATTTTCTATCTCTTCTCTCTTATTCTATTTAATTATTTAATTACTAACACTTCTCTTCACCTCTCTCCATCTAAATATCCGAATCCCCTCTTCTACATTCTTCTCCCCTTTCTTTTTCTACTAACATAAAGGAATCTCTATACTGTGACATAGAGGATTCCTCTTTCTTTTCTTGTTTTCTTCTCTTTCATATGAGCAGGAACAAGGATAAAGGCACTCTTATTGAAATTAATCCAGAACCTGAAAGGACTCTGAAGAGAAAATTAAGAGAAGCTAAGTTACAACAATCTAAAGGTAACCTTTCAGAAACATTAGAACAAGAGAAGGAGATGGCAGCCGAAAATAATAATAATAATGTAAGGAGAATGCTTGGTGACTTCACAAAGCCAACATCCAAATTTCATGGAAGAAGCATCTCCATTCCTGCCATTGGAGCCAACAACTTTGAGCTGAAACCTCAGCTAGTTGCCTTAATGCAACAAAACTGCAAGTTTTATGGACTTCCATCTGAAGATCCTTACCAGTTTTTAACTGAGTTCTTGCAGATTTGTGAGACTGTAAAGATGAATGGAGTTGATCCTGAAGTCTACAGACTCATGCTTTTCCCTTTTGCCGTAAGAGACAGAGCTAGAATATGGTTGGATTCACAACCCAAGGATAGCCTGGACTCCTGGGATAAGCTGGTCACTGCCTTCTTGGATAAATTCTTTCCTCCTCAAAAGCTGAGCAAGCTGAGAGTGGATGTTCAAACCTTCAAACAAAAAGATGGTGAATCCCTCTATGAAGCTTGGGAAAGATACAAGCAGCTGACTAAAAGATGTCCATCTGACATGTTTTCAGAACGGACCATATTAACTATATTCTATTATGGCCTGTCTGAATTTTCGAAAATGTCATTGGACCATTCTGCAGGTGGATCTATTCACCTAAAGAAAACGCCTGAAGAGGCTCAAGAACTCATTGACATAGTTGCAAACAACCAATTCATGTACATGACAAACCCCATTTTGAGGGTTTATCTTGTGCTAATTTCAAAGGGGTTTATCAATGATTTCACACACTTTCTGCATGAAAATACGAGGAATTGCATTCTTTTCCTAGTTTTGCTTCATGAATGGAAACATGCTTATTCCGCACTAAAATAGATACATTTCTATTTTTCTCTTGATGCCATTCGATGCCGTGACTCGTGTGCTAAGTGGATTCAGGATACAGAGTAGGAATGGACAGGAAAAGAGAAGGAAGACGGGTGCAAAGGAAGGAAGCATGAGAATTGAGCTTTGGAGATTTCCGCATGGGCGCGTGCGCGCACCTGACGCGCCCACGCGGATGAGAGCAACGTGGAGCCGAGACTAAGAGCCAAGCCACGAGCCGGCTTGAGTAGCGGCTAAGCCAGGATCCTCATGGACGCGCACGCGTACATTCCGCCTCCGCGCACACTCCAAAACTGCATCCATGGCGCGCACGCGTACCTTGCGCGTACATGCCGATGTTCGAATATGATTTTTTTAGAAGTCACGTGACTCAGGCGTGGAGTTGGTTAGACATCCTAACTTTTGAGGAGTGCTTTGGCGGGAAAAGGCTTAAGAGGACCAAGGGGGCAAGGGTAGAAGACACTTAGTTCATTTTCTAGTTTGAGAGATATTTTTGGAGGAGAGAGGAGAGAGGACTCAAGTTCTTATTAGGGTTCTTCTTCATCAAAATTCTGGATTTCTACCCATTCCTTGGTGAGATCCATTGCAACTTTCATTCCACTTTGTTCATGTAATAGGTTTTCTTTTCCAATTTCAAGTTGTAGTTGTAATTGCTAAAATTCCTTGGATCTAGGATTCAACTTTATGATTTTTTGGATTCCATTGATGTTTTGAGATTTTGATCCTCATTATTGCTCCTTGACAATTGTTTGTTGTTAATTCCTTGTATTGCAATATCTTTAATTCTACTTTTCTCTTCATTTTACTATGACCTTCCTTCATGCTCACTACATGTTTGATAAAATGTCAACACTAGCTATGGAGTAGAATTTTTACACTTGGCATAGGGTTTGGTCATTGGAAGAAATTGAATAGTTGTATCAATAGTTGATTGAGAGTTAGGGATTGCTAATTGACTTGGAGTGCATGATGTGTGGAAAACGGTCCAACACAAAACTCACCGGCAAGTGTACCGGGTTGCATCAAGTAATAATAACTCACATGAGTGAGGTCGATCCCACAGGGATTGAAGGATTGAGCAATTTTAGTTTAGTGGTTGATTTAGTCAAGCGATTCAAGTTTTAGTTGAGTGATTTGTGTTTAACAGAAAGTAAATGACATTAAATGTAAAGGGGGAAGGGAAAAGTGCAGTAAATTGAAGAACAGAATTGCAAATGTGCAGAATCTTAAAGAGCAAGGAAGTAAATGACTGAAACTTAAAGTGCAAGAAACTTAAATTGCAGTAACTTAAAGGGCAAGAAAGATAAATGGCTTGAATATAAAAGGGAATGCAGGAATGGGATTGCAAGATCTAAACAAAGCAGAAGTAAATTGCAGCAAGAGATTGAGCAGAATTTAAATCAGGAACAAGTAGCATTCAAACAGCAAGAAAATAAAATGCAGCTATGGTTCACAGAAGAACCCAAAATGAATTGTGATCTCAGGATCCCAAGGGCTTAGGTAGCAGAGCCTAAAACCCAATTTCCTTCCCAGATCTGAATTAACTAAGCAATTAACAGAAAATTAAAGATGAAGCAGTAGAAGAACAAATTTGGAATTCAATTATGCAGAAAGTAAAGTGCAAAGAGCTTGAATGGGAATTGGGACAGAATTTCCCCAATTTCACACACTCAATACTCAGAAAACAGAAGAGTAGAATTGCCCAAGGGAATTGAGGAAGGAGATCAATCAATTCTCCCTTGATCCTCGTGGTTCTCGGACAAGTCTCTCAAGAAAGCTCAAAGACAAAGGAAATTCAAAAGCTCTAAAAAATAAGAGTAAAAATTCAAAGCTCAAAGTAAAGATAGCTAAAAGTCCTAATTACATCAAGCTAAGTCCTATTTATACACTTTCTATTCTTGGATAATGGGATTTGGATGGGCTTTTGGATTGGTGAAGAAATGAATTCAAATGAATTTTTAATTTGAATTTTGGCCCAAAAACCACTCCCAGGAGGCTGCCCTGCCCTTGTGGAGGGCAGGGCAGAAAATTGATGCTTGGTGCTTGGAGTTGGTGCGGCCATGTTGCGTCTTGGTGCTGCGTGGTGCTGCGTGGTGCGCGTTTTGGTGCGCGTCTGGTGCGCCAGAGGCTGCCCTGCCCGCGCCAAGGGCAGGGCGGGAATGTTGGTGCTGCCAGATTGAGGATTGCGTGCGGATGGTGCTGCTAGATGCGAAGGTTGGTGCGCCAGGAAAGGAAATTGGCGCGCCAGAGTGAATTGGTGCGTGGGACGCTGCCCTGCCCGCGCCAAGGGCAGGGCAGGAACGGGTTGGTGCGCCAGGGACGAGTTGGTGCGCACGGATCGTGCCAAGGAAGGAATTGGTGCACGCGTTGGTGCTTCTTGATGCGCACACTCACGATTCTGCCCTGCCCGCGCCAAGGGCAGGGCAATGACCCTTCTTTCATGGCCCGCGTTCGATCCTGGGCCGATGCAAACACGCTTCTTTTTTTCTCTTGGCTTTTTGGCACGGCAACCACCTTTAGTCTTTGGCTTCCTCATGGTTCTTGGTTCGAACCTTGTGGCATGCATGGGTAGCTTTTTTTTTTTGATTTCTTTCCTTGAGGTGCCCGATTCTGCTCTCCACAAGGGCAGGGCAGAGTTTGCTTCTCTTGGTTCCAAGGCATCATTTTGTGCTCTGCCCTTGGAGTGGGGCAGGGCAGAGTTGCCTATGCTTGCTTGGTTACCTAATGTTGCCCTCCTAGAGGGCATTCTGCCCTTGTGGAGGGCAAGGTTGCTTCCCCATTGTGATACGGCACGCTTCTCTCCTTTTTGGCCACGCTTTCCTTTTCTTGTGTCACGCTTCTTAGGCCACGCTTTTCATTTTCTTTTCTTTTCTTCACCTATAATAAACCAAACAACCACTCAAAGTATCACTAAATTCAAGAGGCTTATAAATCAATTAAAATGCAATTAAAATTAGCTCAAACCTCAATCATTAACATTAAATTCATGGTGGTTGCTTGATTTAAAGAAGTTATGCATTTTCACTCCAAATCACTTACTTAGGATGCAAGAAAGTGCATAAATGCTAACAAAACAAGTGAAATTAGCTTGAAAAATGGGTATATGATGACTTGTCATCAGTGCACTAAAGCTAGATTCCCATGAGGTGAAGCTAGGACTTGTGACTCAAGTTGGTTGTTTTCATTTGATTTTCCTCTATACTTAGGGGATGACTAAATGAAGCAAGGCCTAATTGTTGTCAACATTGAATGGACTATAAGGATAGAAGTTCTAATGCCAACCCTAAGCCAAGCCTTTTGATAATTGATTGCTTGTTTCTCATTACTTTGCTAAAACCTTCAAAGAATTCCAACGAGGCTTACTAAGTCAATAAGATGCACACTTTGGCAATTCCAAGGGAGAACGACTCGGGAGACTAGTACTCTCGGATATAGATTGTAGATTTGTTTGATGATGAATTTTGCGTTGGTTTAGACTATACTACGATTGATCACTTGATAAATTCTATACCGACAAAAATTCATTTGTCAGTACACTTCTGAGAGGAATTCCGTGAATAATGGGATACCTCAGAAGAAAGGAGTTCTTGAAATTGATGCTCTGAATGCCATATTGGCTCAGAACAAAGTGTTGACTCAGCAAGTCAACATGATTTCTCAAAGTCTGAATAGATGGCAAAATGCATCCAACAGTACTAAAGAGGCAGCTTCTGAAGAAGCTTATGATCCTGAGAACCCTGCAATGGCAGAGGTTAATTACATGGGTGAACCTTATGGAAACACTTATAACTCATCATGGAGAAATCATCCAAATTTCTCATGGAAGGATCAACAAAAGCCTCAACAAGGCTTTAACAATGGTGGACGCAATAGGCTGAGCAATAGCAAGCCTTATCCATCATCTTCTCAGCAACAGACAGAGAATTCTGAACAAAACACTTCTAATTTAGCCAATCTAGTCTCTGATCTGTCAAAGGCCACTTTAAGTTTCATGAGTGAAACAAGATCCTTCATCAGAAATCTGGAGGCACAAATGGGCCAGCTGAGTAAGAAAGTCATTGAAACTCCTCCCAGTATTCTCCTAAGTAATACAGAAGAGAATCCAAAAGGAGAGTGCAAGGCCATTGATATAATCAATATGGCCGAATGCACAAGGGAGGAGGAGGACGAAAATCCTAGTGAGGAAGACCTCCTGGGACGTCCTTCAAGCAAGAAGGAGTTTCCTATTAAGGATCCAAAGGAATCTGAGGCTCATACAGAGACCATAGAGATTCCATTAAATCTCCTTCTGCCATTCATGAGCTCTGAAGACTATTCTTCCTCTGAAGAGGATGAAGATGTGACTGGAGAGCAAGTTGCTCAATATTTAGGAGCTATCATGAAGCTGAATGCCAAGTTGTTTGGTAATGAGACTTGGGAAAGTGAACCTCCCTTGCTCATTAGTGAACTAGATACTTGGATTCAGAAAATTTTACCTCAAAAGAGACAAGGTCTTGGCAAGTTCTTAATACCTTGTACCATAGGCACCATGACCTTTGAAAAGGCTCTATGTGATCTGGGGTCAGGGATAAATCTTATGCCACTCTTTGTAATGGAGAAGCTGGGGATCATTGAGGTACAACCTGCCTTGTTCTCATTACAATTGGCAGACAAGTCATTGAGACAAGCTTATAGAATAGTGGAGAACGTGTTAGTAAAAGTTGAAGGCCTTTACATCCTTGCTGATTTCATAATCTTAGACACTAGGAAGGAAGAAGATGAATGCATTATCCTTGGAAGACCTTTTCTAGCCACAGCAGGAGCTGTGATAGATGTCAACAGAGGTGAACTAGTCCTTCAATTGAATGGGGACTACCTTGTGTTTAAGGCACATGGCCATCCCTCTGTGACAAAAGAGAGTAAGCATGAAGAGCTTCTCTCATTTCAGAGTCCAGAAGAGCCCCCACAGTCAAACTCTAAGTTTGGTGTTGGGACTATACAACATTGACCTGATCACCTTTGTGGCTCCATGAGAGCCACTGTCAAGCTATTGACATTAAAGAAGCACTTGTTGGGAGGCAACCCAATTTTATTTAATTTTTATTTTATTGTTATTTTGTGTTTTATTAGGTACATGATCATGAGGAGTCACGAAAAAAATATAAAAATTAAAAACAGGATCAAAAATAGTAGAAGAAAAAAATCACACCCTGGAGGAAGCACAGACTGGCGTTCAACACCAGTAAGGAGCATCTGGCTGGCGTTCAACGCCAGAACAGAGCATGAAACTAGCGCTGAACGCCAGAAACAAGCAACATTCTGGCGCTGAACGCCAGGAATGTACCTAGAGGAAAAGCTGGCGCTGAACGCCAGTAACAAGCATGAAACTGGCGTTCAACGCCAGAAACATGTTACATGTGGGCGTTGAACACCCAGAATGTGCACCAGTCGGCGTTTAAACGCCAGAATGGTGTGCAAAGGCATTTTACATGCCTATTTGTTGCAGGGATGGAATTCCTTGACACCTCAGGATCTGTGGACCCCACAGGATCCCCATCTACTATATTCCCACCTTACCTCCTAATCCTATTTTACTCTTCCCCATGTCACACTTCCCAAAAACCCTTCACCAATCACCTCAATCTCTCTTCCCAATCACCTATTCACCACTCACATCCACCCACTCTTCCCCATAAACACCACCTACCTTCAAAATTCAAAAATATTTTTCCCACCCAATCCCACCCTAAATGGCCGAACCTACCCTCTCCCCTCTCCCTATATATACCCTTCCATTTTACTTCATTTTCACACAACACTACCCCCTCTACTATACCTTGGCCGAATCCATCTCCCCTCACTCTCCTCCAATTTCTTCATCTTCTTCTTCTCTTCTTTCTTCTTTTGCTCGAGGGCGAGCAATATTTTAAGTTTGGTGTGGTAAAAGCATAAGCTTTTTGTTTTTCCATTACCATCAATGGCACCTAAAGCCGGAGGATCCTTTAGAAAAGGAAAAGGGAAGACAAAAGCTTCCACCTCCGAGTCATGGGAGATGGAAAGATTCATCTCCAAGAGCCATTAAGACCACTTCTATGATGTTGTGGCAAAGAAGAAGGTGATCCCTGAGGTCCCTTTCAAGCTCAAGAAAAATGAGTACCCGGAGATCCGACATGAAATCCGAAGAAGAGGTTGGGAAGTCCAAACCAACCCGATGCAACAAGTCAGAATCTTAATGGTTCAAGAGTTCTATGCCAATGCATGGATCACTAGGAACCATGATCAAAGTATGAACCCGAGTCCAAAGAATTATCTCACAATGGTTCGGGGGAAATACTTAGATTTTAGTCCGGAAAATGTGAGGTTGGCATTCCACTTGCCCATGATGCAAGAAGATGAACGCCCCTACACTAGAAGGGTCAACTTTAATCAAAGGTTGGACCAAGTCCTAATGGACATATGTATGGAAGGAGCTCAATGGAAGAGAGACTCCAAAGGCAAGCCAGTTCAACTAAGAAGACTGGACCTCAAGCCTGTGGCTAGAGGATGGTTGGAGTTCATTCAACGCTCCATCATTCCCACTAGCAACCAATCTGAAGTTACTGTGGATCGGGCCATCATGATTCATAGCATCATGATTGGAGAGGAAGTAGAAGTTCATGAGATCATCTCCAATGAAATCTACAAAATATCTGACAAGCCCTCCACCATGGCAAGGCTAGCTTTTCCTCACCTTATTTGCCATCTATGTTACTCAGCTGGAGTTATCATAGAAGGAGACATCTCTATTGAAGAGGATAAGCCCATCACCAAGAAGAGGATGGAGCAAGCAAGAGAGACCCTTCACGGTTCTCAAGAGATGCATGAGGAAGCTCATCATCAAGAAATCCCTGAGATGCCTCAAGGGATGCACTTTCCTCCCAACAACTATTGGGAACAACTCAACACCTCCTTAGAAGATTTGAGCCACAATGTTGAACAATTAAGGGTGGAACTTCATGAGCACTCCATCATTCTCCATGAAATAAGAGAAAATCAAAGAGCAATGAGGGAGGAGCAACAAAGGCAAGGAAGGGACATAGAAGAACTTAAGAACATTGTTGGTCCTTCAAGAAGAAGACACCACTAAGGTAGATTCATTCCTTGTTCTTATTTCTTTCTGCTTTTCGGTTTTTATGTTGTGTTTATTTATGTTTTTATGTCTCAACTTCATGATCATTAGTAGTTAGTAACTATGTCTTAAAGCTATGAATAAATTCCATTAATCCTTCACCTCTCTTAAATGAAAAATGTTTTAATTCAAAAGAACAAGAAGTACATGAATTTCGAATTTATCCTTGAATTTAGTTTAATTATATTGATGTGGTGACAATACGTTTTGTTTTCTGAATGAATGCTTGAACAGTGCATATTTTTGATCTTGTTGTTTATGAATGTTAAAATTGTTGGCTCTTGAAAGAATGATGAACAAAGAGAAATGTTATTGATGATCTGAAAAATCATGAAATTGATTCTTGAAG
Source organism: Arachis hypogaea (assembly GCF_003086295.3). Lineage (NCBI taxonomy): Eukaryota > Viridiplantae > Streptophyta > Magnoliopsida > Fabales > Fabaceae > Arachis > Arachis hypogaea. The sequence goes on from NC_092041.1 coordinate 80,920,161, forward strand.
CAAGAAAAAGCAGTGAAAAAGCAAAAAGCTTGCGAAAAAAATTGGCGAAAAAAATAGAAAGAAAAGGAAAAAGCAAGCAGAAAAAGCCAATAGCCCTTAAAACCAAAAGGCAAGGGTAAAAAGGATCCAAGGCTTTGAGCATCAATGGATAGGAGGGCCCAAGGAAATTAAATCCAGGCCTAAGCGGCTAAATCAGCTGTCCCTAACCATGTGCTTGTGGCATGCAGGTCCAAGTGAAAAGCTTGAGACTGAGTGGTTAAAGTCATGATCCAAAGCAAAAAGAGTGTGCTTAAGAGCTCTGGACACCTCTAACTGGGGACTCTAGCAAAGCTGAGTCACAATCTGAAAAGGTTCACCCAGTTATGTGTCTGTGGCATTTGTGTATCCGGTGGTAATATTGGAAAACAAAATGGTTAGGGCCACGGCCAAGACTCATAAGTAGCTGTGTTCAAGAATCAACATGATTAACTAGGAAAGTCAATAACACTATCCGAAATTCTAAGTTCCTAGAGAAGCCAATCATTCTAAACTCCAAAGGAAAAAGTGAGATGCCAAAACTGTTCAGAAGCAAAAAGCTACAAGTCCCGCTCATCTAATTAGAATTAATATTCATTGATATTTTGAAATTTATAGTATATTCTCTTCTTTTTATCCTAATTGATTTTTAGTTGTTTGGGGATAAGCAACAATTTAAGTTTGGTGTTGTGATGAGCGGATAATTTATATGCTTTTTGGCATTGTTTTTAGGTAGTTTTTAGTAAGTTCAAGCTACTTTTAGGGATGTTTTCATTAGTTTTTATGTTAAATTCACATTTCTGGACTTTACTATGAGTTTGTGTGTTTTTCTGTGATTTCAGGTAATTTCTGGCTGAAATTGAGGGACTTGAGCAAAACTCTGAGAAAGGCTGACAAAAGGACTGCTGATGCTGTTGGAATCTGACCTCCCTGCACTCAACATGGATTTTCTGGAGCTACAGAACTTCAATTGGCGCGCTCTCAATGGCGTTGGAAAGTAGACATCTAGAGCTTTTCAGCAATATATAATAGTTCATGCTTTATTCGGAAATTGATGACGTAAATTGGCGTTGAACGCCAAGTACATGCTGCTGTCTGGAGTTAAACGCCGAAACACGTCATGATCCAGAGTTGAACGCCCAAAACACGTTATAACTTGGAGTTCAACTCCAAGAAAAGCCTCAGCTCGTGGATAGATCAAGCTCAGCCCAATCATACACCAAGTGGGCCCCGAAAGTGGATTTATGCATCAATTACTTACTCATGTAAACCCTAGTAGCTAGTCTAGTATAAATAGGATAAGTTACTATTGTATTAGACATCTTTTGACAGTTTAATCTTTGACTGTTTTAGTCTTTGATCATTCGGTCTTTTGATCATTCAGGGGGCTGGCCATTCGGCCATGCCTGAACCTTTCACTTATGTATTTTCAACAGTGGAGTTTCTGCACACCATAGATTAAGGGTGTGGAGCTCTGCTGTACCTCAAGTTTCAATACAATTACTATTACTTTTTATTCAATTCTCTTTTATTCTTATTCCAAGATATATGTTGCACAACACTTTGATGAATGTGATGATCCGTGACACTCATCATCATTCTCACCTATGAACGTGCGTGACTGACAACCACTTCCGTTCTACTTTAGGCCGGGCGCATATCTCTTAGATTCCCCAACAGAATCTTCGTGGTATAAGCTAGATAGATGGCGGCATTCATGGGGATCCGGAAAGTCTAACCTTGCCTGTGGTATTCCGAGTAGGATCCTGGGAATCTGGAAAGTCTAACCTTGTCTGTGGTATTCCGAGTAGGATTCCGGTATTGAATGACTGTGACGAGCTTCAAACTCCTGAAGGCTGGGCGTGATGACAAACGCAAAAGAATCAAGGGATTCTACTCCAACCTGGTTGAGAACCGACAGATGATTAGCCATGCTGTGACAGAGCATTTGGACCATTTTCACTGAGAGGATGGGATGTAGCCATTGTCAAGGGTGATGCCTCCAGACGATTAGCCGTGCAGTGACAGCGCATAGGACCATTTTTCCGAGAGGATTAAAAGTAGCCATTGATGATGGTGATGCCCTACATACAGCTTGCCATGGAAAGGAGTAAGAAGGATTGGATGAAAGCAATAGGAAAGTAGATATTCGAGAGGATTCTAGCATCTCCACATGCCTATCTGAAATTCCCACTATTGATCTACATAAGTATTCCTATTCTTTTTTTATTTTATTTATCTTTTAATTATCTAATCCAATTACATTTGACCCTATGAATCCACTTAACTGAGATTTACAAGGTGACCATAGCTTGCTTCATACCAACAATCTCTGTGGGATCGACCCTTACTCACGTAAAGTATTACTTGGATGACCCAGTACACTTGCTGGTTAAGTTGAACGGATTTGTGTCCACACATAGTTGAAAAAGCAATGAATTTTACAAAATACAATAACAAAGGAATCACAATTTCGTCCACCACAAGGCAAAAGGAAGCTCCCAGGATCTTTGAGTTTTGGTGGGAGACCTTTTTGAATTACTGCACTGTATTCTTGGGTCAAGACCACTGTCTCCTTTTTATTCCAGCTTCTCTTCTTGTTAATGAGCTCCTTGAGGAATTTTGCATATAGAGGCATTTGCTCCAATGTTTCAGCAAGTGGGATATTGATTTCTAGCTTCTTAAAAACCTCTAGAAACTTGGGAAATTGTTGGTCCTTGAGCTCTCTTTGCAACCTTTGAAGGTATGGCAGAGGAGGAATATAATGTTTCACCACCTTCCTCTGCTCTTGTGGATGCTCTTCCATGATTTGCTTTTCCTTCTTTGAAGCTTGTGGCTCTTCCTCTCTCTTCTTGGAATTTTTTTGTTCTTTTTCCCCTGCTGTCACCTTTCAATGTCCTTCCACTCCTGAATTTAATTGCTTTACATTCCTCTTTAGGGTTGGGAATGGTGTCATTTGGTAGTGCATTGGTTAGTCGATCAGCTACTGTTTGCTTGGACAACTGATTAATCTACCTTTCCAGGTTTTTCAGTGAGGCTTCATGGTTCTTATTGGCCAATTCTTGATGCTTGATCATTTTCTCCATCATCATATCCAAATTGGAGATTCTTTGGGATTCTTGATATGGTTATGGCTGAGCATGGGATGTAGATAATGAAGGAAAGTTGTTTTGGTTAGCTGAGGAGTTATTGGGTGGATAGTAGTTAGATGAGGGTTGATTGTTTTATGGTTTTCTATATTGATTTTGGTTAATGTTTTGATGGTTTTGGTGGTTTGTGTTTCGGGAGTTATTTTGGTTTGAGTTTCTCTGCCAAGGTTGCTGGTTTTGGTTCTCTCCCCACGTCAAATTGGGGTGGTTCCTCCAAGATGAGTTGTAAGTGTCTCCATGGAAATCATTTGATCCAGCTCCTTGATTGTTCATGTATTGCACTTGTTCAGGCTGCTGCTCTTCATAGCTCTCTTCTTGTTGTCCCCATACCACTGATGGTTGATTGGTTGTGCTCACTAATGCAAGTTGTAGTCCATCCATTCTCTTCGACATCATTTCTATTTGTTGTTGAAGTTGCTGATGCATAATTGATAAACCGCTATATTACGGTTTATTTTGTACTGAACTGAGTGGATTTTATCCACTAATCTCACACTTATTCATTGAATTCGCATGTTTTACATTTTCCTTCCTAATTTTTTTCTATGATTGAAAACATGTTTCTTTGGACCTAAATTTGCTAATTTCAATCCTCTCTTATTACCATTCTATGCCATGATATGTGTGTTAAGTGATTTAGGGTTTTCTAGGATAGGAATGGCTTAGAGTATGGAAAGGAAGCATGCAAAAGTGAAAGGAATACAAGAAAATAAAGGAATTGCTAAGCTGTTGATGAGCGGATAATTTATACGCTTTTTGATATTGTTTTTAGTATGTTTTTAGTATGTTTTAGTTAGTTTTTATTATATTTTTATTAGTTTTTAGTTAAAATTCACTTTTCTGGACTTTACTATGAGTTTGTGTGTTTTTATGTGATTTCAGGTATTTTCTGGCTGAAATTGAGGGACCTGAGCAAAAATCTGATTCAGAGGCTGAAAAGGACTGCAGATGCTGTTGGATTCTGACCTCCCTGCACTCAAAGTAGATTTTCTGGAGCTACAGAGACCCAATTGGCGCGCTCTCATTTGCGTTGGAAAGTAGACATCCTGGGCTTTCCAGCAATGTATAATAGTTTATACTTTGCCCGAGATTTGATGGCCCAAACCGGCGTTCCAAATCAGCTCAAAACTGCCCGGCGTTAAACGCCGGAACTGGCACAAGAATGGGAGTTAAACGCCCAAACTGGCACAAAAGCTGGCATTTAACTCCAAGAGAAGTCTCTACACGAAAATGTTTCAATGCTCAGCCCAAGCACACACCAAGTGGGCCCGAAAGTTGATTTTTATGTCATTTACTCATTTCTGTAAACCCTAGCTACTAGTTCTCTATAAGTAGGACCTTTTGCTATTGTATTTTCATCTTTTGATCACTTTATATCTTAGGATCATCTTTGGACGTCTAGTTCTTAGATCATCTTGGTTCTTCTGGTTCCCTCTCTGGGGGCGAAACCAATGATCACCTTGTTCTTATGTATTTTCAACGGTGAAGTTTCTACACACCATAGATTAAGGTGTGGAGCTCTGCTGTACCTCGAGTATTAATGCAATTACTATTGTTCTTCTATTCAATTCGGCTTATTCTTGTTCTAAGATATCACTTGTTCCTCAACTTGATGAATGTGATGATCCATGACACTCATCATCATTCTCACCTATGAACATGTGCCTGACAAAGCTAATTTTTTGGGAATTTTAGACCAAGCTTCTGATAAACTTTGATTTTCGGCTAGCCCAACCTCCGTTCTACCTTAGATTGAGTGGATATCTCTTGGATCCCTTAATCGGAATCTTCGTGGTATAAGCTAGAATTGATGGCGGCATTCAAGAGAATCCGGAAGGTCTAAACCTTGTCTGTGGTAGTCTGAGTAGGATTCGAGGATTGAATGACTGTGACGAGCTTCAAACTCGCGATTGTGGGGCGTTAGTGACAGACGCAAAAGAATCACTGGATTCTATTCCGACATGATCGAGAACCGACAGCTGAATAGCCGTGCTGTGACAGAGCGCGTTGAACATTTTCACTGAGAGGACGGGACTGTAGCCATTGACAACGGTGATGCCCAACATACAGCTTGCCATGGAAAGGAGTAAGAAGGATTGGATGAAGACAGTAGGAAAGCAGAGAGACGAAAGGGACAGAGCATCTCCATACGCTTATCTGAAACTCTCACCAATGAATTACATAAGTATCTCTATCTTTATTTTATGTTTTATTTATCATTTAATCATTAATCCTCCATAACCATTTGAATCCGCCTGACTGAGATTTACAAGATGACCATAGCTTGCTTCATACCAACAATCTCCGTGGGATCGACCCTTACTCGCGTTAGGTTTATTACTTGGACGACCCAGTGCACTTGCTGGTTAGTTGTGCGAAGTTGTGATAAAGAGTTGAGATTGCAATTGAGCGTACCATGTTGATGGTGCCATTGATGATCACAATTTCATGCACCAGCTGTCATCCCTAACCTCTTCGTATTCAAACAATCATAACTTAAGCTACAGAGATCCAAATGAGGTGGTTTTAGTTGCGTTGGAAAGCTAACATCCCGGGCTTCAAAATGATATAAAATTTGCTATAGTTGCCATGTAGTTAGGTGATGCGCATGCTTGAAGTACGCGTACGCGTGGATAGTGCGGCAGACAAACAACGCGTACGCGTCGGAGCCGCATGCTGTACGTATCAGAAATTGCTGGGGGCAATTTCTGGGCTATTTTGACCCAGTTTTAAGCCTGAAAACACTGAGTTACTAATGTCCAAGTAATTGACAATTGGTAGCCATTGATTCTAGTTCTCACTAATTGAATTGGTGGAAAGTTAGGACTTATGAACTTGGATTGATATAGCTCATTTGACTTTCCTTTACTGGTTAGAGGATGATTTAGTGGGATTGATCCTTGCCAATTCTCATGTTGTGGTTAGTGAGAAGCATAGAGATCCTTGACCACCAAACCTTGCCAAGACCTCTTTATCATTTGATTTTCATTACCATTTACTTTTTCTTGTTCTCTTATCCAAAACCCCCCAAAATATACAACTCATAACCAATAACAAGAACACTTCTCTGCAATTCCTTTGAGAGACGATCCGAGGTTTGAATACTTCAGTTATTATTTTTAGGGGTTTGTTACTTGTGACAAACAATTTTTTGTAAGAAAGGATTTTAGTTGGTTAGGAAACTATATTTGCAACGAGAATTTATTTGTGAATTTTAAACCGTCAATTTTCCGTTCATCAATAATCTTATTTTGAGCCAAGATTGTATCAACTCCTTCAAGCTCAAATACACCTTTCTTGGGGGTTGCTGCTTGTCTCTCAAAGGAGTAGAAATACTCATTGTTGGCCACCATGTCTGTGAGATTATATGCCTCTTGAGCAGTCTTCATCATTTGTAGAGATCCTCCTGAAGAATAGTCCAGAGCTTTTCTTGAACTCAATGACAAGCCTTCATAGAAATTCTAGAGTTCAACCCACTCACTAAACATTCCTTCTGGGAATCTCCTAATTAGAGCCTTATACCTCTCCCAAGCTTCATATAATGACTCTCCTTCATGTTGTTTGAAGGTTTGCACATCAATTTTCAATTTGATGACTCTTTGAGGGGGTAGAATTTGGCTAGGAATTTACTGACTAGATCTTCCCAATTGGTGATGCTCTCTTTTGGAAATGTCTTTAACCAATGTGTGGCTTTGTCTCTCAATGAAAATGGGAATAACAAGAGCTTATAGATGTCAGGTGGTGCACGAAATTGCAATCACACTTTTGCAATCTGCACAACTAACCAGCAAGTGCACTGGGTCGTCCAAGTAATAACTTACGTGAGTAAGGGTTGATCCCACGAAGATTGTTGGTTTGAAGCAAGCTATGTTTATTTTATTATTCTTAGTCAGGAGATCAATTATAATTATCAGTTTGAATTGCTAAAAAAATAAAAGAGCGTGAAATAATTACTTGTTGTGCAATAATGGAGAATATGTTGGAGTTTTGGAGATGCTTTGTCTTCTAAATTCATGTCATATAATATTCAACTCATGCAAAAGTGAAAAGTTCCTTCCATGGTAAGCTCTATGTAGGGTGTCACCGTTGTGAATGGCTACTTCCTATCCTCTCAGTGAAAATGATCCAAATGCTCTGTCACAGCACGGCTAATCAGCTGTTGGTTCTCGATCATGTCGGAATAGAATACATTCATTCTTTTCGTTTGTCATCACGCCCAACAGTCACGAGTTTGAAGCTCGTCACAGCCATCCAATCCTTGAATCCTACTCGGAATACCACAGACAAGGTTTAGACTTTCCGGATTCTCATGAATGCTGCCGTCAATTCTAGCTTATACCACGAAGATTCTGATTAAGGAATCTAAGAGATGCTCATTCAATCTGATGTAGAATGGAGGTGGTTGTCAGACACACGTTCATGGATTGAGGAAGGTGATGAGTGTCATGGATCACCACCTTCTCCATAGTTAAGCACGAATGAACATCTTAGATAGGAACACGCATGTTTGAATGGAAAAACATAAATAACTGCATTAATTCATTGAGACGCTGCAGAGCTCCTCACCCCCAACAATGGAGTTTAGAGACTCATGCCGTCAAAGAGTATAAAGTTCAGATCTAAAAAATGTCATGAGATACAAAATAAATCTCTAAAAGTTATTTAAATACTAAACTAGTAACCTAGGTTTACAGAAAATAAGTAAACTAAGATAATTGGTGCAGAAATCCACTTCTGGGGCCCACTTGGTGTGTGCTGAGGCTGAGACTTAAGCTTCTCACGTGCCTGGGCTGTTTCTGGAGTTGAACGTCAGGTTGTAACGTGTTTTTGGCGTTGAACTCTAACTTGTAACCTGTTTCTGGCGCTGGACGCCAGACTGCAACATGGAACTGGCGTTGAACGCCAGTTTACATCATCTATCTTCCCGCAAAGTATGACCTATTATATATTTTTGGAAAGCACTGGATGTCTACTTTCCAACCGAATTGAGGACACGCCAATTGGACTTCTGTAGTTCCAAAAAATCCAACAGCATAAGGAGTCCTTTTTCAACCTAAATCAGATTTTTGCTCAACTCCCTCAATTTCAGCCAGAAAATACCTGAAATTATAGAAAAAAACACAAACTCATAGTAAAGTCCAGAAATGTGATTTTTGCTTAAAAACTAATAAAATTCTATTAAAAATTAATTAAAACATGCTAAAATCTATATGAAATTACCCCCAAAAAGCGTATAAAATATCTGCTCATCACAACACCAAACTTAAACTGTTGCTTGTCCCCAAGCAACTAGATAAATAAAATAGGACAAAAAGAAATTAAGAAGCAATAATATCTCAGAGTTTTAAGTGAAGCTCAGATTCTAATTTAGATGAGCGGGGCTAGTAGCTTTTTGTTTCTAAACAGTTTTGGTATCTCACTTTATCCTTTGAAATTCAGAATGATTGGCATCCATAGAAACTCAGAATTCAGATAGTATTATTGATTCTCTTAGTTTAGTATGTTGATTCTTGAACACAGCTACTTTATGAGTCTTGGCCGTGGCCCTAAGCACTTTGTTTTCCAGTATTACCACCGGATACATAAATGCCACAGACACATAATTGGGTGAACCTTTTCAGATTGTGTCTTAGCTTTGCTAAAGTCCCCAGTTAGAGGTGTCCAGAGTTCTTATGCACACTCTTTTGCCTTGGATCACGACTTTAACCACTCAATCTCAAGCTTTTCACTTGGACCTGCATGCCACAAGCACATGGTTAGGGACAGCTTGATGTAGCCGCTTAGGCTAGGATTTACTTCCTTGGGCCCTCCTATCCACTGATGCTCAAAGCCTTGGATCCTTTTTACCCTTGCCTTTTGGTTTTAAGGGCTATTGGCTTTTTTTCTTTTTCTTGATCCAATGATTCTTTGTAAAATTTTTTTCACTAATTTTTCTTACTTCAAGAATCAAATTCATGATTTTTTAGATTAGCAATAATATTTCTCGTGTTCCTCATTCTTTCAGGAGCCAATAAATTTAACATTCATAAAATTCAAGATAAAAAATATGCACTGTTCAAGCATTCATTCAGAAGACAAAAAGTATTGCCACCACATATAATTAATTATAATTTTTCTTATTAAGAACTCGAAAGATATAAATTACCTCTTTATTCTAAAAATCTACTATTTTATTCATGTTTGATGATGATGAGAAAAATAAATTATAACTTAATTGAAAAATAAAGTCAAAATAGATATACTAATTACCACTACTCCTATATAACTTCTAAGGTAAATTCCTATAGTAACAAATATCACAGAGTTAAAGCTAAAATTAGAACTCAACAACCTGTATTTTGGGAAGTGGATGTTCCTCTAGTCTGTGGGGTGCTTGGTCCTTCAAGAATTAATTTCTGACACTTCAGTTCCCTCAAGTCATGCCCTTGCTCCTCTTGTTCCCTAAGCAATTTCTATTTTGATTATTCTGTTCTTCCTTTATTTGGTCCATAGCTTCTTGCAACTTGGAAACAGATGCCTCAAGGTGCTCCCAGTATTCAAATTGAGGGATTTCTAGGAGGAATTCCTGTGCTCTCCTCTTGATGGGGTCATCCTGCAACTGTTATTTTTCCATTGATATTTTAGTGATTGGCCGCTCAACTGAGATATACTCAGTTATTCCCATCCTTACTCCAGCGTCTTTGCAGAGCATAGAAATTAAGCTTGGATAAGCCAATTTGGCATCTTTGGAGTTCTTGTTTGCTATTTTGTAAAGTTCACACGAAATTAGTTGATGAACTTCTACTTCTCTTCCCAACATGATGCAGTGAATCATCACAGCTCTTTTAACAGTGACTTCAGAACGATTGCTAGTGGGCAATATAAAACGCCCAATGAAGTCCAGCCAGCCTCTGGCGACTGGTTTGAGATCTTCTCTCTTGAGTTAAATTGGGATGCCAGTGGTGCTGGTGGTCCACCTGGCTCCAGGGATGCATATATTCTCTAGAATCTTGTCCAGGCCCTTGTTTGTTCTCATCATTCTCCTATTAAAGGAGTCTGGGTCATCTTTCAGCTGAGGCAGCTTAAAGATCTCCCTGATTTTGTCAGGGTAGATGTGAACAATCTTTCCTCTGACCAAGGTCCGATAGTCATAGAGGGCAGTTCCAGATATTCTTTGCCTGTCTGTTTGTCACAAATTAGCATAGAACTCCTGAACCATATTCCTTCCTACTTTTGTTTCAGGATTAGCTAGGATTTCCCAATTCCTGTTTCAAATTCGCTCTTGGATCTCCAGATATTCATCTTCTTTCAGATCGAACTTGACTTCCGGGATCACTGATCTTAGACCCATTATTTTGTAATAATGGTCTGAATGTTCTTTGGTTAAGAACTCCCCTTGATTCTAAAGTGGTTTTGGAATACTCTCTTTCTTGCCTCTTGGAGTGGATTGTTTTCCTTTAGGAGCCATGATCTAAGTGAGTATGTTTTTGTGATCACAGATGATCACACCAAACTTAGAGGTTTGCTTGTCCTCAAAGCAAAAGAAAAGAAAGGAGAGGGATAAAAGGAGTGCTAGTGTGGAACGGTGGATGAGAAGGGGGAGGCCGAATGGGATTTAAAAGGGAGGGGTGGGTTTTTCGAAAATTTAAAAAAAAGATAAGATAGAAGATATGATTTATGAAAGATAAATATGATAAGAAAAAGATATCATTTAAAAATAAAATGTTGTGAATGATATTGGAAAAGATAAATCTAAATTTTTATTTTGAAAAAGATTTTAAAAGATAATTGATTTTTGAAAAATTTGAAAAAGAGTTGGATTGGATTGGAAAAAAAAAGATTTGTGTTTATGGATTAAGATACATTTGATATTTTTGAAAAAGGGATTTTAGAAATTAGGGTTTTTAGAAATTAGGATTAAAATTTTAGAATTGAAGGATGAGAATTTGGGACGTGTTTATGCAAGAAATCATGAATTGAAACACAAAAAAATTAAAAATTTGTGAAGAAAAAATGAATTTACCTCCTCCCCACCATCCTGGTGTTAAACGCTGAAACGTTGCATGTTTTGGGTGTTTAACGCCCAAATGCTGCTTCTCCTAGACATTCAACGCCCAGCTGTTGCTTCTTTCTGGCGTTGAACGCCAGGAACTCCTTTGTCATTGGGCATTTTTCTGAACGCCCAGGTCACTGCAAATCTGGCGTTGAACGCCCAGAAGGTGCTTCTTTCTGGTGTTCAACGTCCAGAAGATACTCCTTTCTGGTGTTTAACGCCCAGATGGCTATCCTTACTGGCGTTGAACGCCCAGTAAGTGCTTCTTTTGGGCGTTCAACGCCCAAAACAGCTTTTACTGGCTTTTTCACACCAGTGAGCTTCCTTTTTTGTTGTTTTTATCCTCTGATTCCTTCTGTAACTCAATGAACTTAAGCAGTTGCTATTTTACCTTGAAGATACTTGACATATACCTGTAAAAATTAATTAATTAACAAATAAGCTTTGTAAATGGCTGGGTTGCCTCCCAGCATGCGCTTCTTTATTGTCTTTAGCTGGACTATTACTGAGCTTTAGTTAAGTCTCAGTTTTGAGCATTCTTGCTCAAAAATGCTTTCAAGATAATGTTTGACTCTCTGTCCATTGACAATGAACATTTTGTTAGAATCATTATCCTAGAGCTCTACGTATCCGTATGGTGACACACTTGTAATCACATATGGTCCTCTCCACCGGGATTTCAATTTTTCAGGGAATAATCTAAGCCTAGAATTAAATAGCAGAACTCTCTACCCTGGCTCAAAGACTCTGGATAACACTTTCTTATCATGCCATCTTTTTGCTTTCTCTTTATAGATTTTTGCATTCTCGAAAGTATTGAGTCTAAATTCCTCTAGCTCATTTAACTGGAGCAATCGTTTTTCTCCAGCTAACTTGGCATCAAGGTTTAGGAATCTGGTTGCCCAGTAAGCCTTATGTTCCAGTTCCACTGGCAAGTGACATGCCTTTCCATACACAAGCTGGTATGGAGAGGTCCCTATAGGGGTCTTGAATGCTGTTCTGTATGCCCACAGAGCATTATCCAAGTTTCTTGCCCAATCCTTTCTACGATTAATCACAGTCCATTCCAGGATTCTTTTAAGTTCTCTATTAGAGACATCAGCTTGCCCATTTGTCTGTGGATGATATGGAGTGGCCACCCTGTGGCTAACTCTGTATCGAACCAAAGCAGAGTAAAGCTGTTTATTGCAGAAATGAGTGCCCCCATCACTGATTAATACTCTAGGGGTACCAAATCTGCTGAAGATGTGTTTCTAGAGGAATTTCAGTACAGTCTTAGTATCGTTAGTGGGTGTTGCTATAGCTTCTACCCATTTGGATACATAATCCACTGCCACCAAAATATAAGTGTTTGAGTATGATGGTGGGAATGGCCCCATGAAGTCAATACCCCACACATCAAACAACTCAATCTCCAAGATCTCTTGTTGAGGCATGGCAAAACTGTGAGGCAGATTGCCAGATCTTTGGCAACTGTCACAATTGAGTACAAACACTCGGGAGTCTTTATAGAGAGTAGGCCAGTAGAAGCCACATTGGAGGACTCTTGTGGCTGTTCGCTCACTTCCAAAATGTCCTCCATACTGTGATCCATGGCAGTGCCAGAGGATCTTCTGTGCTTCTTCTTTAGGCACAATCTACGGATTACTCCATCTGCACATCTCTTGAAGAGATATGGTTCATCCCAAAGATAGTACTTTGCATCTGTGATCAATTTCTTTGATTGCTGTCTACTATACTCTTTGGGTATGAACCTCACTGCCTTGTAGTTTGCAATGTCTGCAAACCATGGCACTTTCTGGATGGCAAAGAGTTGCTCATCCGAAAAGGTTTCAGAGATCTCAGTAAGAGGGAGGGACGCCTGATGAGCAGATATTTTATACGCTTTTTGGGGGTAATTTCATGTAGATTTTAGTATGTTTTAGTTAGTTTTTAGTATAATTTTATTAGTTTTTAGGCAAAATTCATATTTCTTGACTTTACTATGAGTTTGTGTATTTTTTTTGTAATTTCAGGTATTTTCTGGCTGAAATTGAGGGAGCTGAGCAAAAATCTGATTTAGGCTGAAAAAGGACTGCTGATGCTGTTGGATTCTGACCTCCTTGCACTCGGAATAGATTTTTTGGAGCTACAGGAGTCTAATTGACGCGCTCTCAATTGCGTTGGAAAGTAGACATCCAGAGCTTTCCAGCAATATATAATAGTACATACTTTGTGCGAAGATAGACGACGTAAGCTGGCGTCCAACGCCAGTTCCATGTTGCAGTTTGGCGTCCAGCGCCAGAAACAGGTTACAAGTTGGAGTTCAACGCCAGAAACAGGTTACAACCTGGCATTCAACTCCAGAAACAGCCCATGCACGTGAGAGGCTTAAGTCTCAGCCCCAGCACAAACCAAGTGGGACCCAGAAGTGGATTTCTGCACCAATTCTCTTAGTTTACTCATTTTTTGTAAACCTAGGTTACTAGTTTAGTATTTAAACAACTTTTAGAGACTTATTTTGTATCTCATGACATTTTTAGATCTGAATTCTATACTCTTTGACGGCATGAGTCTCTAAACTCCATTGTTGGAGGTGAGGAGCTCTGCAGTATCTCAATGAATTAATGCAATTCTTTCTGTTTTTCTATTCAAACACAATTGTTCCTATCTAAGATGTTCATTCGCGCTTCACTATGAAGAAGGTGATGATCCGTGATACTCATTACCTTCCTCAATCCATGAACGTGTGCTTGACAACCACCTCCATTCTACATTAGATTGAATGAGTATCTCTTAGATTCCTTAATCAGAATCTTCATGGTATAAGCTAGAATTGATGGCGGCATTCATGAGAATCCGGAAAGTCTAAACCTTGTCTGTGGTATTCCGAGTAGGATTTAAGGATTGGATGGCTGTGACGAGCTTCAAACTCGCGATTGTTGGGCGTGATGACAAACGCAAAAGAATCAATGGATTCTATTCTGACATGATCGAGAACCAACAGATGATTAGCTGTGCTGTGACAGAGCATTTGGACTGTTTTCACTGAGAGGATGGGAAGTAGCCATTGACAACGGTGACGCCCTACATACAGGTTGCCATAGGAGGATCCTTGCGTGCGTGAAGAGGAGGACAATAGAAAAGCTAAAATAAAGAAGACAAAGCATCTCCAAAACTCCAACATATTCTCCATTATTGAGTAACAATTACTTATTCCAAACACTTTCACTTTTTACAATAAAAGCTAAAGAACCCTATTGGTATCCTAACTAAGAATAATAAGATAACCATAGCTTGCTTCAAGCCAACAATCTCCGTGGGATTCGACCCTTACTCACGTAAGGTATTACTTGGACGACCCATTGCACTTGCTGGTTAGTTCTGGGGATTGCAAAAGTGTGATTGCAATTTCGTGCACCAAGTTTTTGGTGCCGTTGCCGGGGATTGTTTGAGTTTGAACAACTGACGGTGAATCTTGTTGCTTAGATTAGGAAGAATTTATCTTTTTTACTAGAATTGCATATTTTATTATCCCTTTTAAAAATTTTTTTCAAAAATATTATTTTTCTTTAATTGAATTTTCGTTCTTTTTTTTATTTTTTTTATTATTGAGTTTAATGTCATGTTCTAAGTTTGGTGTCAATTGCATGCTTTTCTTTGTCTCTCAATTTTTCGAATTGCATGTTCTTGTTTTTCCTTGATCTTCAAATTGTTCTTGTTTATTTTTCTTGTTTAATCTTTAGTTTTTCTTATTCTGTGTCTTTTCTTATTTTTCTTGTGCTTTTTCAAAACATTAGTTTTCAAAAAAAAATATTTTATACCTCTTTAAAACACGTTACATTTATAGCTCAATTGGCTAGAGTGTTGGTTCATGTTCTTAATGATTGGGCACCGGTTCTTTTAAAATTCTTTTTCAAAAATAATTTTTCTTGATTTAATCTTGTGCCAAACTTTAAGTTTGGTGTTTTCTTGTTAATCTTTCTATAATTTTCGAAAATTTTATTGTGGTTTTCTAAAAATTTTAAGTTTGGTGTTCTTTCTTTTGTTCTTGTTGTTCTTGTGAATCTTCAAAGTGTTCTTGAGTCTTCCTTGTGTTTTGATCTTAAAATTTTTAAGTTTGGTGTTCCTTGGTGTTTTCCCTCCAAAATTTTTGAAAACAAGGAGCATTAGATCTAAAAATTTTTAAGTCTTGTGTCTTTTGTGTGTTTTTCTCTTTCATCATAAAATTCAAAATTCAAAAAAAAATATCTTTTCTAACTATTTTTAAGCCATATTTTCGAATTTTTTTTTATAAAAATTCAGATTTCAATTTTAAAATTTTTCAAATCTTATCCTTTTAAGATTTTTTTAAAAAAAATATTTATCCTTTTCGAAAATATCCTAACCACTTTCTCTCTCCTCACTTTTTCGAAAATTTTCATAAAATATTTTTTTAAATTCTCTTTTTTATTTTATTTTGGTTTTTATTTATTTTTATTTTTTATTTTTTTCATTGTTGTCTTTATTTTATCTTATTTTATTATTATTATTTCGAAATTTTTTTATATAATAAAATAAATTCACATCATCTCCCTTTCTCCATTATGGACTTAAGTGGAAATGAACAGTCCAAAAGGGCTCTGGGGTCATATGCTAACCCCACTACTACTTCATACGGGAGTAGTATCTGTATACCCTCCATTGGAGTCAGTAGCTTTGAGTTGAATCCTCAGCTCATTATCATGGTACAGCAAAGTTGCCAGTATTCCGGTCTTCCACAGGAAGAACCTACAGAGTTTCTGACACAGTTTTTATAAATTGCTGACACAGTACATGATAAGGAAGTAGATCAGGATGTCTACAGATTATTACTGTTTCCATTTGCTGTAAAGGACCAAGCTAAGAGGTGGTTAAATAACCAACCTAAGGACAGCATAAAGACATGGAAACAGCTGTCAAAAAAATTCCTGAATCACTATTTCCCTCCAAAACGGATGACACAGCTGAGGCTAAGCATCCAAGGCTTCAAACAAGGAGATAATGAATCCCTTTATGATGCCTGGGAGAGATACAGAGAGATGCTAAGAAAATGTCCCTCTGAAATGTTTTCAGAGTGGGTGCAATTAGACATCTTCTATTATGGGCTTACAGAGAAAGCTCAGATTTCTCTAGACCACTCAGCTGGTGGATCTATCCACATGAGAAAAACAATTGAAGAAGCTCAAGAGCTCATTGATACAGTTGCCAGGAATCAGCATCTATACCTAAGCAGTGAATCTTCCATCAATGAAGAGGCTAAAACAGTAACTGCTGAACTCAGTCCTGCAGATCAAGCTACTGAATTCAATCAGCAATTAGATTTTCTAACAAAACAGTTAGCCAAATTCAAGGAGATACTACAAGAAACAAGAATGGCTAATATGAATATAGAAGTACAGTTAAAGCAAACAGAACAGCAGTTATCAAAACAAATAACAGAAGAATGCCAAGCAGTTCAATTAAGAAGTGGGAAAACATTAAATACCACACTCCAAGGTAGAAGGAAGCCAAGAAATGAGCAAATCACCCAAAATCCATCTGAGGATAATAAGTGCCCAGAAAGGAATAATTCTGGCGCTCAAACGCCAAAGAATGGGTGGAAAGCTGGCGTTGAACGCCCAAACCATGCTCAGTCCTGGCGTTCAACGCCAGAAACAAGCAAGGATTTGGCGTTGAACGCCCAAAGGGAGCACAGTTCTGGCGTTCAGACGCCAGAAGCAGGTAAGGAGCTGTCGTCTAATGCCACTCTAGCTTTCACCCCTGGCATTCAAATGCCAGTGGGGGATCAGACACATACTAGTGCTGATAATAACCCTTCTAAAAAGGCATCCCAACCCACATCTGTAGGCAATAAACCTGCAGCAACTAAGGTTGAGGAATACAAAGCCAAAATGCCTTATCTTCAGAAACTCCACCAAGCGGAACAGGATAAGTAATTTGCCTACTTTGCAGACTATCTTAGGACTCTTGAAATAAGGATCCCGTTTGCAGAGGCACTTGAGCAAATACCCTCTTATGCTAAGTTCATGAAAGATATCTTAAGTCATAAGAAGGATTGGAGGGAACCTGAAAAAGTTTACCTCACTGAAGAATGCAGTGCAGTCATTCTGAAAAGCTTACCTGAGAAGCTTAAAGATCCGGGAAGCTTTATGATACCATGCACATTAGAAGGTACTTGTACCAAGCAAGCTCTATGTGATCTTGGGGCAAGTATTAACCTAATACCCGCAGCTACTATCAAAAAGCTTGGGTTGACTGATGAAGTTAAACCAACCCGGATATGTCTCCAACTTGTTGATGGCTCCATTAAATACCCATCAGGCGTGATTGAAGACATGATTGTCAAGGTTGAGCCATTTGCCTTTCCCACTGACTTTGTGGTGCTGGAAATGGAGGAGCATAAGAGTGCAACTCTCATTCTAGGAAGACCTTTCTTAGCAACTGGCCGAACCCTCATTGATGTTCAAAAAGGGGAAGTAACCCTGAGAGTCAATGAGGATGAGTTCAAGTTGAATGTTGTCAAAGCCATGCAGCATCCAGACACCCAAAATGACTGCATGAGCGTTGATATTATTGACTCTCTGGTAAAAAAAGTCAATATGGCTGAGAGTCTCGAATTAGAGCTAGAGGATATCTTTAAAAATGTTCAGCCTGATCTGGAGGAACCAGAGAGAATAATAGAACCTCTGAAAATCCCTCAGGAAGAGGAGAAACCTCCCAAACCCGAGCTCAAACCATTACTACCATCCCTGAAATATGCATTTTTGGGAGAAGGTGATACCTTTCCTGTAATCATAAGCTCTACCTTAGAGCCACAGGAAGAGGAAGCACTAATTCAAGTGCTAAGGACACGCAAGACAGCTCTTGGGTGGTCCATCAGTGATATTAAGGGTATTAGCGCAGCCAGATCCTATTGGAGGGTGGCGCTAAGCCAGTGGTTCAACCACAAAGGCGGCTGAATCCAGCCATGAAGGAGGTGGTGCAGAAGGAGGTCACTAAATTACTAGAGGCTGGGATTATTTATCCTATTCCTGATATCCCCTGGGTAAGCCCTGTCCAAGTCGTCCCTAAGAAGGGTGGCATGACAGTGGTTCATAATGAAAAAAATGAACTAGTTCCTACAAGAACAGTTACAGGGTGGCGTATGTGTATTGATTACAGAAGGCTCAATACAACTAACAGAAAGGATCATTTTCCTTTACCATTCATAGACCAGATGCTAGAAAGACTAGCAGGTCATGAATACTATTGCTTCCTGGATGGATATTCAGGTTATAATCAAATTGCAGTAGATCCCCAGGATCAAGAGAAAATAGCATTCACATGTCCATCCGGAGTATTTGCATACAGAAGGATGCCATTTGGCCTGTGCAATGCACCTGCAACCTTTCAAAGGTGCATGCTCTCTATTTTCTCTGATATGGTGGAAAAATTTCTGGAAGTCTTCATGGATGACTTTTCAGTATTTGGAGACTCATTCAGCTCCTGTCTTGACTATCTAGCACTTGTTCTAAAGAGGTGCCAAGAGACTAACCTGGTTTTAAACTGGAAAAATGTCACTTTATGGTGACTAAAGGAATTGTCCTTGGGCACAAAATTTCAAACAAGGGAATAGAGGTGGATCAAGCTAAGGTAGAGGTAATTGAAAAATTACCACAAGCTAAGGTAGAGGTAATTGAAAAATTACCACCACCTGCCAATGTTAAGGCAATCAGAAGCTTTCTGGGGCATACAGAATTCTATAGGAGGTTTATAAAAGATTTTTCAAAAATTGCCAAATCTCTAAGTAATCTGCTAGCTGCTAACACACCATTTATCTTTGATAAGGAGTGCCTGCAGGCGTTTGAGACCCTGAAAGCTAAACTGGTCACAACACCAGTCATCTCTGCACCAGACTGGATATTACCATTTGAATTAATGTGTGATGCCAGTGACCATGCCATTGGTGCAGTGTTGGGACAAAGGCATGACAAGCTTCTGCACGTTATTTATTATGCCAATTGTGTTCTAAATGACGCACAGAAGAACTACACAACCACAGAAAAAGAGTTACTTGCAGTGGTTTATGCCATTGATAAGTTTAGATCCTATTTAATAGGATCAAAAGTGATTGTGTACACTGACCATGCTACTCTTAAATATCTACTCACAAAGTAGGATTCAAAACCCAGACTCATCAGATGGGTGTTGCTTCTGCAAGAGTTTGATATAGAAATAAGAGACAGAAAGGGGACAGAGAACCAAGTAGCAGATCACCTATCCCGAATAGAACCAGTAGAAGGGGCGTCCCTTCCTCTTACAGAGATCTTTGAAAACTTTCTGGATAAGCAACTCTTTGCCATCCAGGAAGTGCCATGGTTTGCAGACATTGCAAACTACAAGGCAGTAAGGTTCATACCCAACGAGTACAGTAGGCAGCAATCAAAGAAATTGATCACAGATGCAAAGTACTATCTTTGGGATGAACCATATCTCTTCAAGAGATGTGCAGACGGAGTAATCCGTAGATGTGTGCCTAAAGAAGAAGCACAGAAGATCCTCTGGCACTGCCATGGATCACAGTATGGAGGACATTTTGGAAGTGAGCGAACAGCCACAAGAGTCCATCAATGCGGCTTCTACTGGCCTACTATCTATAAAGACTCCTGAGTGTTTGTACTTAACTGTGACAGTTGCCAAAGATCTGGTAATCTGCCTCACAGTTATGCCATACCTCAACAAGGGATCTTGGAGATTGAGTTGTTTGATGTATGGGGTATTGACTTCATGGGGCCTTTCCCACCATTATACTCAAACACTTATATTCTGGTGGCAGTGGATTATGTATCCAAATGGGTGGAAGCTATTGCAACACCCAGACAGTGCTAAAATTCATCCAGAAACACATCTTCGGTAGATTTGGTACCCCTAGAGTATTAATCAGTGATGGGGGCACTCATTTTTGTAATAAACAGCTTTACTCTGCTTTGGTTCGATACAGAGTTAGCCACAGAGTGGCCACTCCATATCATCCACAGACAAATGGGCAAGCTAATGTCTCTAATAGAGAACTTAAAAGAATCCTGGAACAGACTGTGATTAACCGTAGAAGGGATTGGGCAAGAAGCTTGGATGATGCTCTGTGGGCATACAGAACAGCATTCAAGACCCCTATAGGGACCTCTCCATACTAGCTTGTGTATGGAAAGGCATGTCACTTGCCAGTGGAACTGGAACATAAGGCCTACTGGGCAACCAGATTCCTGAACCTTGATGCCAATTTAGCTGGAGAAAAATAATTGCTCCAGTTAAATGAGCTAGAGGAATTTAGACTCAATGCTTTCGAGAATGCAAAAGTTTACAAAGAGAAAGCAAAAACATGGCATGATAAGAAATTGTCATCCAGAGTCTTTGAGTCAGGACAGAAAGTTCTGCTATTTAATTCTAGGCTCAGATTATTCCCCGGGAAATTGAAGTCCCGGTGGAGAGGACCATATGTGATTACAAGTGTGTCACCATATGGATACGTAGAGCTCCAGGATAATGATTCTAACAAAAAGTTTATTGTTAATGGACAAAGAGTCAAACATTATCTTGAAAGCAATTTTGAGCAAGAATGCTCAAAACTGAGACTTAACTAAAGCTCAGTAATAGTCCAGCTAAAGACAATAAAGAAGCGCTTGCTGGGAGGCAACCCAGCCATTTTCAAAGCTTATTTGTTAATTAATTGATTTTTACAGGTATATGTCAAGTATCTTCAAGGTAAAATAGCAACTGCTTAAGTTCACAGAGTTACAGAAGGATTCAGAGGATAAAATAGCAAAAAAGGAAGCTCACTGGAGCGAAAAAGCCAATAAAAGCTGTTTTGGGCGTTGAACGCCCAAAAGAAGCACCTACTGGGCATTCAACTCCAGTAAGGATAGCCATCTGGGCGTTAAACGCCAGAAAGGAGCATCTTCTGGGCGTTGAACGCTAGAAAGAAGCACCTTCTGGGCGTTCAACGCCAGATTTACAGCGTCCTGGGCGTTCAGAAAAATGCCAAGTGACAAAGGACTCCCTGGCGTTCAACGCCAGAAAGAAGCAACAACTGGGTGTTGGACGCCCAGGAAAAGCTGCACATGGGCGTTAAACGCCCAAAACATGCAGCGTTTGGGCGTTTAACGCCAGGATGGTGGGGAGGAGGTAAATTCGTTTTTACTTCACATTTTTTAATTTTCTACATTTCAATTCATGATTTCTTGCATAAACATGTTACAAATTCTCATCCTTTAATTCCAGAAATTTTAATCCTAATTTCTAATTTTTTTTTTCAAAAATATCAAATGTATCTTAATCCATAAACACAAATCTTTTTCCAATCCAATCCAACTCTTTTTCAAATCTTTTTCAAAATTCATCTATCTTTTTGAATTCTTTTCAAATCCTTTTTAATTTCTTCTCATATCTTTTTCAACTCATCATATCTTTTGAATTTCGAAATTGCCACTCCCTCTATTCCTCTCCTTTCCTTTCTTTTGCTTGAGGACAAGCAAACCTCTAAGTTTGGTGTGATTTGCCATGATCACTGAGCTAAAACTCATGAAGATCATGGCACCTAAGGGAACAGGAAGAGCAAGGATGTAACTTGAAGGAACTAAAGCGTCAGAAATTATCTCTTGAAGGACCAAGCACCCCACAGACTAGAGGAACATCCACTTCCTAAAATAAAGGTTGTTGAGTCCTAATCTTTGCCTTAACTCTGTGATAATTGTTCTTATTATGAATTTACCTTAGAAGTTATATATTAGTAGTAGTAATTAGTATCTCTATTTTGATTTTATTTCTAATTAAGTTATAATTTATTTTTCTCATCATCATCAAACATGAATAAAATAGTAGATTTTTAGAATAAAGAGGCAATTTAATTTTTTCGAGTTCTTAATAAGGAAAATTTTAATTATTTATATGTGGTGGCAATACTTTTTTTTCTTCTGATTGAATGCTTGAACAGTGCATATTTTTTAGATTGAATTTTATGAATGTTAAAATTGTTAGCTCCTGAAAGAATGATGAACAAGAGAAACATTATTGATGATCTGAAAAATCATGAAATTGATTCTTGAAGCAAGAAAAAGCAATGAAAAACAAGCTTGCGAAAAAAAAAAGCAAAAGAGGTAGAAAAAGCCAATAGCCCTTTAAACCAAAAGGCAAGGGTGAAAAGGATCCAAGGCTTTGAGCATCAATGGATAGGAGGGCCCAAGAAAATAAATCCAGGCCTAAGCGGCTAAATCAAGCTGTCCCTAACCATGTGCTTGTGGCATGCAGGTCCAAGTGAAAGGCTTGAGACTGAGTAGTTAAAGTCGTGATCCAAAGCAAAAGAGTGTGCTTAAGAACTCTGGACACCTCTAATTGGGGACTCTAGCAAAGCTAAGTCACAATCTAAAAAGGTTCACCCAGTTATGTGTCTGTGGCATTTTTGTATCTGGTGGTAATACTGGAAAACAAAGTGCTTAGGGCCACGGCCAAGACTCATAAAGCAACTGTGTTCAAGAATCAACATACTAAACTAGGAGAATCAATAATACTATCTGAATTTTGCGTTTCTATGGATGCCAATCATTCTGAATTTCAACGGATAATGTGAGATGCCAAAACTGTTCAGAAGCAAAAAGCTACTAGCCCTACTCATCTAATTAGAATCTGAGCTTCACTTAAAACTCTGACATATTATTGCTTCTTAATTTCTTTTTATCCTATTTTATTTATCTAGTTGCTTGGGGACAAGCAACAGTTTAAGTTTGGTGTTGTGATGAGCGGATATTTTATACGCTTTTTGGGGGTAATTTCATGTAGATTTTAGTATGTTTTAGTTAGTTTTTAGTATAATTTTATTAGTTTTTAGGCAAAATTCATATTTCTAGACTTTACTATGAGTTTGTGTGTTTTTCTATAATTTCAGGTATTTTTTGGCTGAAATTGAGGGAGCTGAGCAAAAATCTGATTTAGGCTAAAAAAGGACTGCTGATGCTATTGGATTCTGACCTCCCTGCACTCGGAATGGATTTTTTGGAGCTACAGGAGTCTAATTGGCGTGCTCTCAATTGGGTTGAAAAGTAGACATCCAGGGCTTTCCAGCAATTTATAATAGTCCATACTTTTCGTGAAGATAGAAGACGTAAACTGGCGTCCAACGCTAGTTCCATGTTGCAGTTTGGCGTCCAGCGCCAGAAACAGGTTACAAGTTGGAGTTCAACGCCAGAAACAGGTTACAACCTGGCGTTCAACTCTAGAAACAGCCCATGCACGTGAGAGGCTTAAGTCTCAGCCCCAGCACACACCAAGTGGGCCCCAGAAATGGATTTCTGCACCAATTATCTTAGTTTACTCATTTTCTGTAAACCTAGGTTACTAGTTTAGTATTTAAACAACTTTTAGAGATTTATTTTGTATCTCATGACATTTTTAGATCTGAATTCTATACTCTTTGACGGCATGAGTCTCTAAACTCCATTGTTGGGGGTGAGGAGCTCTGCAGCATCTCGATGAATTAATGCAATTCTTTCTGTTTTTCCATTCAAACACGCTTGTTCCTATCTAAGATGTTCATTCGCGCTTCACTATGTAGAAGGTGATGATCCATGACTGATGAGCGGATAATTTATACGCTTTTTGGCATTGTTTTTATATAGTTTTTAGTAAGTTTAAGCTACTTTTAGGGATGTTTTCATTAGTTTTTATGTTAAATTCACATTTCTGGACTTTACTATGAGTTTGTGTGTTTTTCTGTGATTTCAGGTAAATTCTGACTGAAATTGAGGGATTTGAGCAAAACTCTGAAGAAGGCTGACAAAAGGACTGCTGATGCTGTTGGAATCTGACCTCCCTGCACTCGAAATGGATTTTCTGGAGCTGCAGAACTCCAATTGGCGCGCTCTCAACGGCGTTGGAAAGTAGACATCCAGGGCTTTCCAGCAATATATAATAGTCCATACTTTATTCGAAGAATGACGATGTAACTTGGCGTTAAACGCCAAGTTCATGCTGCTGTCTGGAGTTAAACGCCAGAAAAACGTCATGATCCGGAGTTGAACGCCCAAAACACGTCATAACCTGGAGTTTGACGCCAAGAAATGCCTTTACTCGTGGATTGATCAAGCTCAGCCCAAGCATACACCAAGTGGGCCCCGGAAGTGGATTTATGCATCAATTACTTACTCATGTAAACCCTAGTAGCTAGTCTAGTATAAATAGGACATTTATCTATTGTATTAGACATCCTGGATTGTATTTTGAGTCCTGTGATCACGTTTTGGGGGCTGGCCATTCGGCCATGCCTGAACCTTTTGCTTATGTATTTTCAACGGTGGAGTTTCTGCACACCATAGATTAAGGGTGTGGAGCTCTGCTGTACCTCAAGTATTAATGAAGTTCTATTTTCTTTTATTCAAATCTCTCTTATTCTTATTCCAAGATATTCATTCGTACCCAAGAACATGATGAATGTGATGAGTTAGATTACCCTCATTATCATTCTCACTTATGAACGTGCGTGATTGACAACCACTTCCGTTCTACATGCAACAGAGCTTGAATGCGTATCTCTTAGATTCCCCAACAGAATCTTCGTGGTATAAGCTAGATAGATGGCGGCATTTATGAGGATCCGGAAAGTCTCACCTTGTCTGTGGTATTCCGAGTAGGATCCTGGGAATCCGAAAAGTCTAACCTTGTCTGTGGTATTCCGAGTAGGATTCCGGTAATGAATGACTGTGACGTGCTTCAAACTTGTAACCTGCTGGGCGTTAGTGACAGACGCAAAAGAGGGATTCTATTCCAGTAGGAGCGGGAACCAACCGGTGATTAGCCGTACTGTGACAGAGTGCGTGAGCATTAGTTTTCACTGCGAGGATGGGATGTAGCCATCAGCCATGGGTGATGCCTCCAGACGATTAGCCGTGCGACTGACAACCGCATAGGATCATTTTCCCGAGAGGAAGAAAGTAGCCACAGTTGATGGTGAACCCCTATACAAAGCTTGCCATGGAAAGGATTAAGAAGGATTGAGTAGAAGCAGTAGGAGAGCAGGCGTCCTTGGGCTCTACAGCATCTCCATCCGCTTATCTGAAATTCCCACCAATGAATCTGCATAAGTTTTCTATCCCTTTTATTATTCCTTTTTATTATTTATAATCACAATTCCTCTTTTTTCTGCCTAACTGAGATTTGCAAGGTGACCATAGCTTGCTTCATACCAACAATCTCTGTGGGATCGACCCTTACTCACGTAAGGTTTATTACTTGGACGACCCAGTACACTTGCTGGTTAGTTGAACAGAGTTGTGTCCACCCGTGCCAATTTCTAAAATCCAATTACAATGAATATGATCACAATTTCGTCCACCAAGTTTTTGGCGCCGTTGCCGGGGATTGTTCGAGTATGGACAACTGACGGTTCATCTTGTTGCTCAGATTAGGTAATTTTCTTTTCAAAAATCTTTTTCAAAAATTTTTCTTTTTATTTTTCGTTTTTCCAAACTATATTTTCGAAAAAAAAATAATAAAAATACAAAAAAATTAGAAAATCATAAAAATAAAAAATATTTTGTGTTTCTTGTTTGAGTCTTGTGTTAATTTTTAAGTTTGGTGTCAATTGCATGTTTTTAAAATTTTTCTTGCATTTTTTTTTGAGAATCTCATGCATTCATAGTGTTCTTCATGATCTTCAAGTTGTTCTTGACAAGTCTTCTTGTTTGATCTTGATGATTTCTTGTTTTGTGTTGTTTGTTGTTTTTCATGTGCACTTTTGCATTCATATTTTTCATGCATTAAAAATTTCTAAGTTTGGTGTCTTGCATGTTTTCTTTGCATTAAAAATTTTTCAAAATTATGTTCTTGATGTTCATCATGATCTTCAAAGTGTTCTTGGTGTTCATCTTGACATTCATAGCATTCTTGCATGCATTCCTTGTTTTGATCTAAAAATTTCATGCATTGAATATTTTTGTTGTTTTTCTCTCTCATTATTAAAAATTCAAAAATCAAAAAATATCTTTTCCTTATTTTCCTCCAAATTTTCGAAATTTTGGGTTGACTTGGTCAAAAATTTTCAAAATTAGTTGTTTCTTACAAGTCAAGTCAAAATTTCAATTTTAAAAATCTTATCTTTTCAAAATCTTTTTCAAAAATCATATCTTTTTCATTTTTTTTATATAATTTTCGAAAATCTCAAAATTATTTTTCAAAATATTTTCAAAATCTTTTTCTTATCCTTTTTATCAAATTTTCGAAAATTAGCTAACAATCAATGTGATTGGTTCAAAATATCCTTTTTCAAATATATCTTTTTATTTTTTATCTTATCTTTTTCAAAAAATTTTATCTTTTTCAAAATTTGATTTCAAAATATCTTATCTTTCTCTTATCTTCTTATCTTTTTCAAAATGTGATTTCAAATCTTTTTCAATCAACTAACTAACTTTTTGTTTGTTTTTTATCTTTTTCAAAACCACCTAACTACTTTTCCCTCTCTAATTTTCGAAAATTCTCCCTCTCTTTTTCAAAAATTCTTTTTGTTTTAAATTTTAATTTATATTTCATCTTTAATTTTCAAAAATACTAACTTCTTTTTCAAAAATTATTTTCGAATTCTTCCTTCTCTTTTCTTCTTCTATTTAATTATTTAATTACTAACACTTCTCCTCACCTCTCTTCATCCAAATCCGAATCCATCCTTCCTCTTTCTTCTACCCCTTTCTTCTTCTACTAACATAAAGGAATCTCTATACTGTGACATAGAGGATTCCTCTTTCTTTTCTTGTTTTCTTCTCTCTTTCTTATGAGCAGGAACAAGGATAAAGGCACTCTTGTTGAAGCTGATCCAGAACCTGAAAGGACTCTGAAGAGAAAATTAAGAGAAGCTAAATTACAACAATCCAGAAACAACCTTTCAGAAATTTTTGAACAAGAGAAAGACATGGTAGCCGAAAATAATAATAATAATAATGCAAGGAGAATGCTTGGTGACTTCACAAAGCCAACGTCCAAGTTTGATGGAAGAAGCATCTCCATTCCTGCCATTGGAGCCAATAATTTTGAGCTTAAGCCTCAACTAGTTGCCTTGATGCAACAAAATTGCAAGTTTTATGGACTTCCATCTGAAGATCCTTATCAGTTTTTAACTGAGTTCTTGCAGGTCTGTGATACTGTAAAGACGAATGGAGTTAATCCTGAAGTCTACAGACTCATGCTTTTCCCTTTTGCTGTAAGAGACAGAGCTAGAATATGGTTGGATTCACAACCTAAGGATAGCCTGGACTCTTGGGATAAGCTGGTCACTGCATTCTTGGATAAATTCTTTCCTCCTCAAAAGCTGAGCAAGCTAAGAGTGGATGTTCAAACCTTCAAACAAAAAGATGGTGAATCCCTCTATGAAGCTTGGGAAAGATACAAGCAGCTGACCAAGAGATGTCCATCTGACATGTTTTCAGAATGGACCATATTAGATATATTCTATTATGGTCTCTCTGAATTTTCGAAAATGTCATTGGACCATTCTGCAGGTGGATCTATTCACCTGAAGAAAACGCCTGAAGAGGCTCAAGAACTCATTGACATGGTTGCAAACAACCAGTTCATGTACACCTCTGAGAGGAATTCCGTGAACAATGGGATATCTCAGAAGAAAGGAGTTCTTGAAATTGATGCTCTGAATGCCATATTGGCTCAGAACAAAGTGTTGACTCAACAGGTCAACATGATCTCTCAAAATCTGAATGGACTGCAACATGCATCCAACAGTACTAGAGAGGCAGCTTTTGAAGAAGCTTATGATCCTGAAAACCCTGCCATGGCAGAGGTTAATTACATGGGTGAACCTTATGGAAACACCTATAACCCATCATGGAGAAATCATCCAAATTTCTCCTGGAAGGATCAACAAAAGCCTCAACAAGGCTTTAACAATGGTGGACGCAATAGGCTGAACAATAGTAAGCCATATCCATCATCTTCTCAGCAACAGACAGAGAACTCTGAACAAAATAATTCTAACTTAGCTAATATAGTCTCTGATCTGTCAAAGGCCACTTTCAGTTTCATGAATGAAACAAGATCCTCCATTAGAAATCTGGAGGCACAAGTGGGCCAGCTGAGTAAGAAAGTCATTGAAACTCCTCCCAGTATTCTCCCAAGCAATACAGAAGAGAATCCAAAGGGAGAGTGCAAGGCCATTGATTTGATCAAAGTGGCCGAATACACTAAGGAGGAGGAGGACGAAAATCCCAGTGAGGAAGACCTCCTGGGACGTCCTTCAAGCAAGAAGGAGTTTCCTATTAAGGATCCTGAGGAATCTGAGGCTCATACAGAGACCATAGAGATTCCATTAAATCTCCTTCTGCCATTCATGAGCTCTGAAGACTATTCTTCCTCTGAAGAGGATGAAGATGTGACTAGAGAGCAAGTTGCTCAATATTTAGGAGCTATCATGAAGCCGAATGCCAAGCTGTTTGGTAATAAGAGTTGGGAAAGTGAACCCCCCTTGCTCATTAATGAACTAGATACTTGGATTCAGAGAACTCTCCCTCAAAAGAAACAAGATCCTGGCAAGTTCTTAATACCTTGCACCATTGGCACCATGAGCTTTGAAAAAGCTCTATGTGATCTTGGGTCAGGGATAAATCTGATGCCACTCTCTGTAATGGAGAAGCTAGGGATCATTGAGGTACAACCTGCCTTGTTCTTATTACAATTGGCAGATAAGTCCATGAGACAAGCTTATGGAATAGTAGAGGACGTGCTAGTAAAGGTTGAAGGCCTTTACATCCCTGCTGATTTCATAATCCTAGACACTAGGAAGGAAGATGATGAATGTATCATCCTAGGAAGACCTTTCCTAGCCACAGCAGAAGCTGTGATAGATGTCAACAGAGGAGAGTTAGTCCTTCAATTGAATGGGGAATACCTTGTGTTTCAAGCACATGGCCATCCCTCTGTGACAAAAGAGAGTAAGCATGAAGAGCTTCTCTCAGTTCAAGGTCAAGAAGAGCCCACACAGTCAAACTCTAAGTTTGGTGTTGTGAGGCCACAACCAAACTCTAAGTTTGGTGTTCAAATTCCATATCCAAACTCTAAGTTTGGTGTGGAGACAACACACTAAATTGATCTGATCATCTTGTGGCTCCATGAGAGCCACTGTCAAGCTATTGACATTAAAGAAGCGCTTGTTGGGAGGCAACCCAATTTTATTTATCTAATTTTATTTTATTTTGTTTTAGTGTTATTTTTGTGTTGAATTAGGTACATGATCATGAGGAGTCACGAAAAAATCAAAGAAATTAAAAACAGAGTCAAAAACAGAAGAAAAAATTTTTTCACCCTGGAGGCAGCGCAGACTGGCGTTCAACGCCAGTAAGATGCATCTGGCTGGCGTTCAACGCCAGAACAGAGCATCTTTCTGGCGCTGAACGCCCAAAACAAGCTACATCCTAGCGTTTAACGCCAGGATGCGCACACAGAGGACGAACTGGCGCTGAACGCCAGAAACAAGCATGAAACTGGCGTTCAACGCCAGAAACATGCATTACATGGGCGTTTAACGCCCAGAACATGCACCAATGGGCGTTTGAACGCCAGAATGGTGCATGAAGGCAATTTACACGCCTATATGGTGAAGGAATGGTATTTCTTTTCACCTCAGGATCTGTGGACCCCACAGGATCCCCACCTCAGGATCTGTGGACCCCACAGAATCCCCACCTACCTTTTCTTTTAATCCTAATCACACTCTCCTAATCCAAATCTCATTTTCAATGTCACACTTCCCAAAAACCTTCACCAATCACCTCAATTCCTCTTCCCAATTACCCCATGCACCATTCACATCAACCTCCTCTTCCCCATAAATCCCACCTACCTCCATTACATTCAAATTCAATTTCCCACCCTTTCCCACCCAAAATGGCCGAACTCCCACCCTCCCTCTCCCTATAAATACCTCTCCTTTCTTCTTCATTTTCACACAACACAAACCCCTTCTTCTCTCATATAGCCGAACCCCCTCCTCTCCTTCTCTACCAAAATTCTCTTCTTCTTCTTCTACTCTTCTTTTCTTTTTTGCTCGAGGACGAGCAAATTTTAAGTTTGGTGTGGTAAAAAGCCTAAGCTTTTTATTTTTCATTCACCATCAATGGCACCCAAGACCGGAATATCCTCAAGAAAAGGAAAAGGGAAGGCAAAAGCTTCCACTTCCGAGTCATGGGAGAAGGAGAGATTCATCTCCAAGAGCCATCAAGACCACTTCTATGATGTTGTGGCAAAGAAGAAGGTGATCCCCGAGGTCCCTTTCAAGCTCAAAAAGAATGAGTATCCGGAAATCCAACATGAAATTCAAAGAAGAGGGTGGGAAGTCATAACCAACCCCATGCAACAAGTTGGAATATTGATGGTTCAAGAGTTCTATGCCAATGCATGGATCACTAGGAACCATAATCAAAGTATGAACCCGAATCCAAAGAACTATATCACAATGGTTCGGGGGAAATACTTAGATTTCAGTCTGGAAAATGTGAGGTTGGCATTCCATCTACCCATGATGCAAGGTGATGAACGCCCCTACACAAGAAGGGTCAACTTTAATCAAAGGTTGGACCAAGTCCTAATGGACATTTGTGTGGAAGGCGCCCAATGGAGAGTAGACTCCAAAGGCAAACCAGTCCAACTAAGAAGACTGGACCTCAAGCCTGTAGCTAGAGGATGGTTGGAGTTCATCCAAAGATCCATCATCCCTACAAGCAACCGATCTGAAGTTACTATGGATCGGGCCATCATGATTCATAGCATCATGATTGGAGAGGAAGTGGAAGTTCATGAAGTCATATCCAATGAACTCTACAAAATAGCTGACAAGCCTTCATACATGGCACGGCTAGCCTTCCCCCACCTCATATGCCATTTATGCTACTCAGCTGGAGTTATCATAGATGGAGATGTCTCCATTGAAGAAGACAAGCCCATCACCAAGAAAAGGATGGAGCAAACAAGAGAAGTTCCTCACGGCCCTCGAGAAGAACATGAGGAAGTTCATCATCAACAAATGCCTCAAGGAATGCACTTTCCTCCCAACAACTATTGGGAGCAACTTAGTACCTCTTTGGAAGACTTGAGCCATAATGTTGAACAACTAAGGGTGGAACACCATGAACACGCCCTCACTCTCCAAGAAATAAGAGAAGATCAAAGAGCAATGAGGGAGGAGCAACAAAGGCAAGGAAGGGACATAGAAGAGTTGAAGAACATCATTGGTCCTTCAAGAAGAAGACGCCACTAAAGGTGGATTCATTCCTTGTTCTTTATTTTCTTTCTGTTTTCGGTTTTTAAGTATTATGTCTATCTATGCTTTGTGTCTTTATCTCATGATCATTAGTATGTAACCATGCCTTAAAGCTATGAATAAAATCCATTAGTCCTTCACTTATCTTAAAAGAAAAATGTTTTAATTCAAAAGAACAAGAAGTACATAATTTTCGAAATTATTAGTGAATTTAATTTAATTATATTGATGTGGTAGCAATACTTTTTGTTTTCTGAATGAATGCTTGAATAGTGCATATTTTTGATCTTGTTGTTTATGAGTGTTAAAATTGTTGGTTCTTGAGAGAATGATGAACAAAGAGAAATGTTATTGATGATCTGAAAAACATCATGAAATTGATTCTTGAAGCAAGAAAAAGCAGTGAAAAAAAAAAGTGGCGAAAATTTTAAAGCAAGGATCCAAGGCTTTGAGCATTAATGGATAGGAGGGCCCAAGGAAATTAAAATCCAGGCCTAAGCGGCTAAATCAAGCTGTCCCTAACCATGTGCTTGTGTCATGAAGGTCCAAGTGAAAAGCTTGAGACTGATTGGTTAAAGTCGTGATCCAAAGCAAAAGAGTGTGCTTAAGAGCTCTGGACACCACTAACTGGGGACTTTAGCAAAGCTGAGTCACAATCTGAAAAGGTTCACCCAGTTATGTGTCTGTGGCATTTGTGTATCCGGTGGTAATACTGGAAGACAAAGTGCTTAGGGCCACAGCCAAGACTCATAAGTAGCTGTGTTCAAGAATCAACATGCTTAACTAGGAAAGTCAATAACACTATCCAAAATTCTAAGTTCCTAGAGATGCCAATCACTCTAAAGTACAAAGGAAAAAGTGAGATGCCAAAACTGTTCAGAAGCAAAAAGCTACAAGTCCCGCTCATGTAATTAAATTAATATTCATTGATATTTTGGACTTTATAGTATATTCTCTTCTTTTATCCTATTTGATTTTCAGTTGCTTGGGGACAAGCAACAATTTAAGTTTGGTGTTGTGATGAGCGGATAATTTATACGCTTTTTGGCATTGTTTTTATATAGTTTTTAGTAAGTTTAAGCTACTTTTAGGGATGTTTTCATTAGTTTTTATGTTAAATTCACATTTCTGGACTTTACTATGAGTTTGTGTGTTTTTCTGTGATTTCAGGTAAATTCTGACTGAAATTGAGGGATTTGAGCAAAACTCTGAAGAAGGCTGACAAAAGGACTGCTGATGCTGTTGGAATCTGACCTCCCTGCACTCGAAATGGATTTTCTGGAGCTACAGAACTCCAATTGGCGCGCTCTCAACGGCGTTGGAAAGTAGACATCCAGGGCTTTCCAGCAATATATAATATACCATACTTTATTCGAATAATGACGACGTAACTTGGCGTTAAACGCCAAGTTCATGCTGCTGTCTGGAGTTAAACGCCAGAAAAACGTCATGATCCGGAGTTGAACGCCCAAAACATGTCATAACCTGGAGTTTGACGCCAAGAAATGCCTTTACTCGTGGATTGATCAAGCTCAGCCCAAGCATACACCAAGTGGGCCCCGGAAGTGGATTTATGCATCAATTACTTACTCATGTAAACCCTAGTAGCTAGTCTAGTATAAATAGGACATTTATCTATTGTATTAGACATCCTGGATTGTATTTTGAGTCCTGTGATCACGTTTTGGGGGCTGGCCATTCGGCCATGCCTGAACCTTTTGCTTATGTATTTTCAACGGTGGAGTTTCTGCACACCATAGATTAAGGGTGTGGAGCTCTGCTGTACCTCAAGTATTAATGAAGTTCTATTTTCTTTTATTCAAATCTCTCTTATTCTTATTCCAAGATATTCATTCGTACCCAAGAACATGATGAATGTGATGAGTTAGATTACCCTCATTATCATTCTCACTTATGAACGTGCGTGATTGACAACCACTTCCGTTCTACATGCAACAGAGCTTGAATGCGTATCTCTTAGATTCCCCAACAGAATCTTCGTGGTATAAGCTAGATAGATGGCGGCATTTATGAGGATCCGGAAAGTCTCACCTTGTCTGTGGTATTCCGAGTAGGATCCTGGGAATCCGGAAAGTCTAACCTTGTCTGTGGTATTCCGAGTAGGATTCCGGTAATGAATGACTGTGACGTGCTTCAAACTTGTAACCTGCTGGGCGTTAGTGACAGACGCAAAAGAGGGATTCTATTCCAGTAGGAGCGGGAACCAACCGGTGATTAGCCGTACTGTCACAGAGTGTGTGAGCATTAGTTTTCACTGCGAGGATGGGATGTAGCCATCAGCCATGGGTGATGCCTCCAGACGATTAGCCGTGCGACTGACAACCGCATAGGATCATTTTCCCGAGAGGAAGAAAGTAGCCACAGTTGATGGTGAACCCCTATACAAAGCTTGCCATGGAAAGGATTAAGAAGGATTGAGTAGAAGCAGTAGGAGAGCAGGCGTCCTTGGGCTCTACAGCATCTCCATCCGCTTATCTGAAATTCCCACCAATGAATCTGCATAAGTTTTCTATCCCTTTTATTATTCCTTTTTATTATTTATAATCACAATTCCTCTTTTTTCTGCCTAACTGAGATTTGCAAGGTGACCATAGCTTGCTTCATACCAACAATCTCTGTGGGATCGACCCTTACTCACGTAAGGTTTATTACTTGGACGACCCAGTACACTTGCTGGTTAGTTGAACGGAGTTGTGTCCACTCGTGCCAATTTCTAAAATCCAATTACAATGAATATGATCACAATTTCGTCCACCAATGACACTCATCACCTTCCTCAATCCATGAACGTTTTCCTGACAACAACCTCCGTTCTACATTAGATTGAATGAGTATCTTTTAGATTCCTTAATCAGAATCTTCGTGGTGTAAGCTAGAATTGATGGCGGCATTCTTGAGAATCCAGAAAGTCTAAACCTTGTCTGTGGTATTCCGAGTAGGATTCAAGGATTGGATGGCTGTGACGAGCTTCAAACTCGCAATTGTTGGGCGTGATAACAACTGCAAAAGAATCAATGGATTCTATTCCGACATGATCGAGAACCAACAGATGATTAGCGGTGCTATGACAAAGCATTTGGACCGTTTTCACTGAGAGGATGGGAAGTAGCTATTGACAACAGTGACGCCCTACATACAGCTTGCCATAGGAGGATCCTTGCGTGCGTGAAGAGGAGGACAAGAGAAAAGCTGAAATAAAGAAGACAAAGCATCTCCAAAATTCTAACATATTCTCCATTATTGAGTAACAATTACTTATTCCAAACACTTTCACTTTTTACAATTAAAGCTAAAGAACCCTATTGGTATCCTGACTAAGAATAATAAGGTAACCATAGCTTGCTTCAAGCCAACAATCTCCGTGGGATTCAACCTTTACTCACGTAAGGTATTACTTGGACGACCCAATGCACTTGTTGGTTAGTTGTGCGGATTGCAAAAGTGTGATTGCAATTTCGTGCACCAACGCCCCTTCTACTGGTTCTATTCGGGACAGATGATCTGCTAATTGGTTCTCTGTCCCTTTTCTGTCTCTTATTTCTATATCAAACTCTTGCAGAAGCAACACCCATCTGATGAGTCTGGGTTTTGAATCCTGCTTTGTGAGTAGATATTTAAGAGCAGAATGATCAGTGTACACAATCACTTTTGATCCTACTAAATAGGATCTAAACTTGTCAATGGCGTAAACCACTGCAAGCAACTCTTTTTCTATGGTTGTGTAATTCTTCTGTGCGTCATTTAAAACATGACTGGCATAGTAAATGACGTGCGGAAGCTTGTCATGCCTTTGTCCCAACACTGCACCAATGGCATGGTCACTGGCATCACATGTTAATTCAAATAGTAATGTCCAGTCTGGTGCAGAGATGACTGGTGCTGTGACCAGCTTAGCTTTTAGAGTCTCAAACGCCTGTAGACACTACTGATCAAAGATAAATGGCGTGTCAGTAGCTAGCAGATTACTTAGAGGTTTGGCAATTTTTGAAAAATCCTTTATAAACCTCCTATAGAATCCTGCATGCCCCAGAAAGCTTCTGATTGCCTTAACATTGGCTGGTGGTGGTAATTTTTCAATTACCTCTACCTTAACTTAATCCACTTCTATTCCCTTGTTCAAAATTTTGTGTCTAAGGACAATTCCTTCAGTCACCATAAAGTGACATTTCTCCCAGTTTAAAACTAGGTTAGTCTCTTGGCACCTCTTTAGAACAAGTGCTAGATAGTCAAGACAGGAGCTGAATGAGTCTCCAAATACTGAGAAGTCATCCATGAAGACTTCCAGAAATTTTTCCACCATATCAGAGAAAATTGAGAGCATGCATCTTTGAAAGGTTGCAGGTGCATTGCACAGACCAAATGGCATCCTTCTGTATGCAAATACTCCAGATGGACATGTGAATGCTGTTTTTTCTTGATCCTGGAGATCTACTACAATTTGATTATAACCTGAATTTCCATCCAGGAAGCAGTAGTATTCATGACCTGCTAGTCTTTCTAGCATATGGTCTATGAATGGTAAAGAAAAATGATCCTTTCTGGTAGCTGTATTGAGCCTTCTGTAATCAATACACATACGCCACCCTGTAACTGTTCTTGTAGGAACCAGTTCATTTTTTTCATTATGGACCACTGTCATGCCGCCTTTCTTAGGGACGACTTGGACAGGGCTTACCCAGGGGCTATCAAAATGGGATAAATAATCTCAGCCTCTAGTAATTTAGTGACCTCTTTTTGCACCACCTCCTTCATGGCTGGATTCAATCGCCTTTGTGGTTGAACTACTGGCTTAGCGTCACCCTCCAATAAAATCTTGTGCATGCATCTGGCTGGGCTAATGCCCTTAAGATCACTGATGGACCACCCAAGAGCTGTCTTGTGTGTCTTTAGCACTTGAATTAGTGCTTCCTCTTCCTGTGGCTCTAAGATAGAGCTTATGATTACAGGAAAGGTATCACCTTCTCCCAGAAATGCATATTTCAGGGATGGTGGTAATGGTTTGAGCTCGGGTTTAGGAGGTTTCTCCTCTTCCTAAGGGATTTTCAGAGGTTCTATTATTCTCTCTGATTCCTCCAGATCAGGCTGAACATCTTTAAAGATATCCTCCAGCTCTGATTCGAGACTCTCAGCCATATTGACTTCTTTTACCAGAGAGTCAATAATATCAATGCTCATGCAGTCATTTTGGGTGTCTGGATACTGCATGGCTTTGACAACATTCAACTTGAACTCATCCTCATTGACTCTCAGAGTTACTTCCCCTTTTTGAACATTAATGAGGGTTCGGCCAGTTGCTAGGAAAGGTCTTCCCAGAATGAGAGTTGCGCTCTTATGCTCCTCCATTTCCAGCACCACAAAGTCAGTGGGAAAGGCAAATGGCCCAACCTTGACAATCATGTCTTCAATCACGCCTGATGGGTATTTAATAGAGCCATCAGTAAGTTGGAGACATATCCGGGTTGGTTTAACTTCATCAGTCAACCCAAGCTTTTTGATAGTAGCTGTAGGTATTAGGTTAATAATTGCCCCAAGATCACATAGAGCTTGCTTGGTACAAGTACCTTCTAATGTGCATGGTATCGTAAAGCTTCCCAAATCTTTAAGCTTCTCAGG
Source organism: Arachis hypogaea (assembly GCF_003086295.3). Lineage (NCBI taxonomy): Eukaryota > Viridiplantae > Streptophyta > Magnoliopsida > Fabales > Fabaceae > Arachis > Arachis hypogaea. Next base: position 80,957,275 of record NC_092041.1, read on the forward strand.
TAAGCTTTTCAGAATGACTGCACTGCATTCTTCAGTGAGGTAAACTTTTTCAGTTTCCCTCCAATCCTTCTTATGACTTAAGATCTCTTTCATGAACTTAGCATAAGAGGGTATTTGCTCAAGTGCCTCTGCAAATGGAATCTTTATTTCAAGAGTCTTGAGATAGTCTGCAAAGCGGGCAAATTGCTTATCCTATTCCGCTTGGCGGAGTTTCTGAGGATAAGGTATTTTGGCTTTGTATTCCTCAACCATAGTTGCTGCAGATTTATTGCCTACAGATGTGGGTTGAGAAGCCTTTTTAGATGGGTTATTATCAGCACTTGTATGTGTCTGATCCCCACTGGCATTTGAATGCCAGGGGTGGAAGTTGGAGTGGCGTTAGATGCCAACTCCTTACTTGTTTCTAGCGTCTGAACGCCAGAACTATGCTCCCTTTGGGCGTTCAACACCAAATCATTGTTTGTTTCTGGCGTTGAACGCCAGGACTGAGCATGGTTTGGGCATTCAACGCCAGATTTCCACCCATTCTCTGGCGTTTGAGCGCCAGAATTATTCCTCTATAGGCTCTTACTATCCTCAGAGGGATTTTGGGTAGTTTGCTCATTTTTTATCTTCTTGCTGTCTTGAAGTGAGGTATTTAATATTTTTTCACTTCTTAATTGAACTGCTTGCACTCTTCTGTTATTTGTTTTGATAATTGTTGTTCTGTTTGCTTCAATTGCACTTCCATATTCATATTAGCCATTCTTGTTTCTTGTAATATCTCTTTGAATTCGGCTAACTGTTTTGTTAGAAAGTCTAATTGCTGATTGAATTCTATAACTTGTTCTGTAGGACTCATTTCAGCAGTTACTGTTTTAGCCCCTTCTTTCATGGAAGGTTCACTGCTTAGGTACAGATGCTGATTTCTGGCAACTGTATCAATTAGCTCTTGAGCTTCTTCTATTGTCTTTCTCATGTGTATAGATCCACCAGCTGAGTGGTCTAGAGAAATTTGAGCTCTTTCTATAAGCCCATAGTAGAAGATGTCTAACTGCACCCACTCTGAAAATATTTCAAAGGGGCATTTTCTTAGCATCTCTCTGTATCTCTTCCAGGCATCATAGAGAGATTTATTATCTCCTTGTTTGAAGCCATGGATGCTCAGCCTTAGCTGTGTCATCCGTTTCTGAGGAAAATAGTGATTCAGGAATTTTTCTGACAGCTGTTTCCATGTCTTTATGCTGTCCTTAGGTTGGTTATTTAACCACCTCTTAGCTTGGTCTTTTACAGCAAATGGAAACAGTAATAGCCTATAGACATCCTGATCTACCTCCTTATCATGTACTGTGTCAGCAATTTGTAAAAACTGTGTGAGAAACTCTGTACGTTCTTCTTGTGGAAGATTGGAATACTAGCAACTTTACTGCACCATGATAATGAGCTGAGGATTCAACTCAAAACTACTAACTTCAATGGAGGGTATACATACACTACTCCCATATGAAGCAGTAGTGGGGTTAGCATATGACCCGAGAGTCCTTCTAGACTGTTCATTTCCACTTATGTCCATGTTGGAGTAAAGGGGGTAATGTGGATTTAAATTTTTGTTTATAAATAAATAAATAAATAAAATGATTTTTGAAATAAAATAAAATAAAATAAAAACCAAAATAAAAATAAGATAAAATAAGAAAATTAAAAAAATTAATAAGAATTTGAAAATATTTTATGAAGATTTTCAAAAAAGTAAGGAGAGAGAAAATGGTTAGGATATTTTCGAAAAAGATATAATAATATTTTTTTTAAATCTTAAAAGGATAAAATCTGAAAAATTTTGAAATTGAAATCTGAATTTTTATAAAAAAAAATTTCGAAAAAGTAGCTTAAAAATAGTTAGAAAAGATATTTTTTGAATTTTGAATTTTATGATGAAAGAGAAAAACACACAAAAGACACAAGACTTAAAATTTTTAGATCTAATGCTCCTTGTTTTCGAAAATTTTGGAGGGAAAACACCAAGGAACACCAAACTTAAAAATTTTAAGATCAAAACATAAAGAAGACTCAAGAACACTTTGAAGATTCACAAGAACAACAAGAACAAAAGAAAGAACACCAAACTTAAAATTTTTAGAAAACTTCAATAAAATTTTCGAAAATTATAAAAAAGATTAACAAGAAAACACCAAACTTAAAGTTTGGCACAAGAATTAATCAAAGAAAAATTATTTTTGAAAAAGTTCTAAAAAGAAGATACCCAATCGCCAAGAACATAAGCCTACGCTCTAACCAACTGAGCTATAAATGTAACGTGTTTTAAAGATGTATTATTTTTATAGATAAAAATAAATAATTTTTTTTTGAAAACTAATGTTTTGAAAAAGCACAAGAAAAAAGAGAAAAGACACAGAACAAGACAAACCAAAGATCAAACAAGAAAAATTGACAAGAACAATTTGAAGATCAAGGAAAAACAAAGAGCACTAATTCGCGAAAAATTAAAAATTAATAGGGACAAGTAATATTTTCGAAAAATTTTGAAGAGAAATTAAAGAACCCAAATTTAATGACTCTATAGCATCAATACTATATTCCTAATCTAAGCAACAAAATAAACCTTTAGTTGTTCAAACTCAAGCAATCCCCGGCAACGGCACCAAAAACTTGGTGCACGAAATCGCAATCACACTTTTGCAATCCGCACATCTAACCAGCAAGTGCACTGGGTCGTCTAAGTAATACCTTATGTGAGTAAGGGTCGATCCCACGGAGATTGTTGGTTTGAAGCAAGCTATGTTTATTTTATTATTCTTAGTTAGGAGATCAATTATAATTATCAGTTTGAATTGCTAAAAAAAATAAAAGAGCGTGAGATAATTACTTGTTGTGCAATAATGGAGAATATGTTGAAGTTTTGGAGATGCTTTGTCTTCTGAATTCCTGTAATATAATATTCAACTCATGCAAAAGTGCAAAGTTCCTTCCATGGCAAGCTCTATGTAGGGTGTCACCGTTGTCAATGGCTACTTCCCATCCTCTCAGTGAAAATGGTCCAAATGCTCTGTCACAGCACAACTAATCAGCTGTTGGTTCTCAATCATGTCGGAATAGAATCCATTGATTCTTTTGCGTTTGTCATCACGCCCAACACTCGCGAGTTTGAAGCTCGTCACAGTCATCCAATCCCAGAATCCTACTCGGAATACCACAGACAAGGTTTAGACTTTTCGGATTCTCATGAATGCCGCCGTCAATTCTAGCTTATACCACGAAGATTCTGATTAAGGAATCTAAGAGATGCTCATTCAATCTGATGTAGAACGGAGGTGGTTGTCAGACAAACGTTCATGGATTGAGGAAGGTGATGAGTGTCACAGATCACCACCTTCTCCATAGTTAAGCGCGAATGAACATCTTAGATAAGAACATGCATGTTTGAATGGAAAAACATAAATAATTGCATTAATTCATCAAGACGCTGCAGAGCTCCTCACCCCCAACAATGGAGTTTAGAGACTCATGCCGTCAAAGAGTATAATTTCAGATCTAAAAAATGTCATGAGATACAAAATAAGTCTCTAAAAGTTGTTTAAATACTAAACTAGTAACATAGGTTTACAGAAAATGAGTAAACTAAGATAATTGGTACAAAAATCCACTTTTGGGGCCCACTTGGTGTGTGCTGGGATTGAGACTTAAGCTTCTCACGTGCCTGGGCTGTTTCTGGAGTTGAACGTTAGGTTGTAACGTGTTTTTGGCGTTGAACTCCAACTTGTAACCTGTTTCTGGCACTAGACGCGAGACTGTAACATGGAACTGGCGTTGAAAGCCAGTTTACGTCATCTATCTTCGCGCAAAGTATAGACTATTATATATTGCTGTTAAGCCCTGGATGTCTACTTTCCAACCCAATTGAGAGCGTGCCAATTGGACTCTTGTAGCTCCAAAAAATTTATTCCGAGTGCAGGGAGGTCAGAATCCAACAACATCAACAGTCCTTTTTCAGCCTAAATCAGATTTTTGCTCAGCTCCCTCAATTTCAGCCAGAAAATACCTGAAATCATAGAAAAACACACAAACTCATAGTAAAGTCCAAAAATGTGATTTTTGCTTAAAAACTAATAAAATTCTATTAAAAACTAATTAAAACATGCTAAAATCTATATGAAATTACCCCAAAAAAGCGTATAAAATATCCGCTCATCATCAGGGTGGACTCCATTAGTTTTGACAGTGTCACAATTTCTCAAAAACATAGAGAGATGTTGGTTTGGATCCTCAACAGGGCTTCCTCCATATTGACAATTGTTCTAAACCAGTGTGATAGGTTGAGGTTTGAGTTCGAAGTTATTAGCATGGACATTGGGGGTTAGGATACTGCTTCCACAATTTCTTGGGTTGGATATGGTGTAGGAAGCTAAAACTCTTCTTTGCGGTTGGCCATTGTTGTTGGCCACATCCTCTGGTGGATTAGGAATGTTACCCTCCATCTCTTGTTCTTCTTCTTCTAACTCTTTTACTCCAATTACTCCCTTCCCTCTTGCTTCTATTCTCAATCTCAAGAATGTTCTCTCTGGCTAAGAATCAAATGAGGTGGATTCACCTCTTCTCCCTCCTGGCATACAAACACAAATAGACCAAAAAACAAAAGCAGGATACTCTGTTGCTAGAGTGAGGTTATGGTTAGTAGAAACAAACTCTCAAACAGTTAGTGTGCTTAGTAAAAATAAAGAAAAAATGCTGAATCTAGATCATCACCTTACTTAATCATTGTCAATCTAATCAATCTCTGGCAACGGTGCCAAGAACTTGATGGGTGGAAATTAGATTTCCACACAAACTAACCGGCAAGTGTACCGGGTCACATCAAGTAATAATAACTCACAAGAGTGAGGTCAATCCCACAGGAATTGATGGATCAAGCAATTTTAGTTGGGTGATTAATTTAGTTAAGCTAACCAGTATTGATTTGAGTGTGTTGTGATTGACAGAAAGTAAATTGCAAGAATTCTAAAGTAAAGAATCTAAATAACTTGAAAAGTAAAAAGCAGAAGCTCAATTAACTGAAACGTAAGGTGCAAGAAATTAAAAAAACTGAATCTTAAATTGCAAGAAAAGTAAATAACTGAATCTTAAAGTGCAGGAATTAAAAATGCAGAAATATTAAATAGCAAGAAAACTTAAATTGCATGAATAATAAAAAGATTTGTGTGCTGGGAGTCAAAACAGAACTAGTAAGTATAAATTGAAGCAAGTGCAGAGGAACCAAAGTGAAAGAAATTCAAAGAAAATGATTCATCAGGGATTGGAGATACTATAATCCTTCATGAATCAATTGGGTCTCAACTCCTTTCTCAATCATATACATAGATCTATGGCAGATTGAAATTGATTGGATCCCAATTCCTTGGCAATCCAATCTCTCTAATCACAATCAATCTTGCCAATTCCTTGATCTAATTGTCATGAGAAGAGTTAGAGCACTTTTCTCTCATCCATAAGCCACACTAACTCTCAAGATCTCAATTCCTCCCGAATAGAGTTGATCAAGAGAGTAGTAAAGGATAGAGCTTCAGTTCTAATGCTGGTGATTCCCCTTCCAAGGCTCACACCCACGTTCAATTAAATTAAACCCCTTTCCAGAGTGAATAACTCACAATCAAAGTAGACGATACCCAATAGCTACACAATTGAATTGAGAAGAAGAAGAATTTCATTAATTCATTAGAATTACAATAGAGCTCCTCCCACTAATAAAATTGGGGTTTAGTTCATCCTTGCTCTAGTACTAAAACAGAAAAGCAAAAGTTGCAGAAGAATGAGGAACTGAAAGAAATTTAAAACTCATATCTAAAAACTCTAAAAAGACTCTAAAAGAAAGCTAAAAAGAAGATGAAAAAGAAGGTCTCCGAAAAAAGTCCCTAATGAAATCAAATTTTCTTCTACTTATTCATTTTCCAATTCAGTCATCAAGTTCTTGGAGTGGGCTTTTTGGCCATCTAATGAAGTGGGTCAGAAGAAGTACTTTCATGCAGTATCAGGAGAACGTAGCATTCTCAGAGTGAACGTAGCATTCTTTCACCGACGCGTACGCATCCTATGTGCATGCGCGTCCTTTGCATTTTACACCGTTGACGCGTGCGCGTCGATACTGTCTTTAGCCTCAACCATGCTTGCGCGTACCATGCATGCGTGCGCGTCCCTTAGCAGCGTTCATTGACTGAATGCAACGTTCGCGCCATGAACGCTAATCACGCGTGCGCGTCCTTTGCGTGTGCACGTGGATGGTAAAACATCACTTCTGCGCTCCAGCATCATGTACGCATTTGCGCCAACCACCACTATCGTCTCATCGACGCATGCGCATCATGCACGCGTGCGCGTCACTGACCAAATTCAAATTCCAACTCTGAAAGTATCACAGGCGTTCATTCAAAGTGGACGTAGAGTTCATTGCTGGTGAACGTTAATCCTCCTTCCACGCGTGCGCGCGATGCATTCGTACGCGTGGATTTCCAAAATTGTTTCCCCACGCGTAAGCACCTTGTACGCGTGTGCGTCTCTTGTGAACATAGCGTTCTTCAATTGAATGCAGTGTTCATCTGCACCTTGTATTTCTTTGTTTTTCTTTCTTCATCTTTTCACCTGTCATCAATCAAACATGCCATCAAAGTCTCACCAAAATCATAAGGTTCATAATAATCAACTAAATTATGCATAAATATCATGATTTTTTATAAAATCAACAATGTTTGATTGAGTCAAGATAAACATGAAATTCTACTCCAATCACTTACTTGTTGTGCAAGAAAGTGTATAAAACCTAATAAAAGCAAGTAAAAATGCTAGTAAAACTAGCATAAGATGACTTGTCATCACTCCATCCTCAGTAAGTAATGATGATGGATGGCCAACACCTAACTTAGGTTTGATTTCTAGGGGTTCTGTATAACTCCGTATTGAGAGAGAAGGTTGGAAGACTAAGTGTTGCACAATGGTACCTCCTCTGTCAGAGGGAGTCTGAGGGTTCGGGATCTTAAACAAGATATGATCCTCCCACAACCTCAAGACTAGATCTCCCTTTTCCACATCTAACAAGTCCTTTGCAGTAGCAAGGAAAGGCCTTCCAAGGATGATGGAGTCATCTCAATCCTCCCCAGTGTCTAGGATCACAAAATTAGCCAAGAGGTAAAGGTCGTCAACCTTTACCAGGACGTCTTTCACCATGCCATATGCCCTTTAGGGACTTGTCCATCTCTAGTGAGATCCTGGTAAGCTGCACCTCTTGAATTTCCAGCTTCTACATCATAGAGAGAGTCATGAGGTTGATTCTTGACCCAAGGTCACATAGTGCCTTCTCAAAGGTGATAGTCCCTATAGTACAGGAAATAAGAAAGCTTCCAGGATTAGGCAGCTTTTGAGGGAGCCTTGTTTGGACTAAGGCATTGCACTTCTTGGTCAGTACTACAGTCTTATCTCCCTTTAGAGTCTTCCTTTTAAAGATCACACTCTTCAAGTGTGCCATGGAAGGAGGGTTATTTTCCAACACCTTTGCATAAGAGGAATTGGCTTTAAGCTTCCTGAGGATTGCCAAGAACCGAGCAACTTGCTCCTCCTTAGGCTCCTCTTGCCCATCTGGAGAGGGGCATTCTTCAAGCTCCTCTCACTGCCTAGGGGCGTGCAAGGTGACACTCCCAGGCTCCTCGAGAGCCCAAATCTCCTTTAGCTCCTCAGTAGCAGGCTCCTCCTTGGGTTCAGCCTCAGCTTCCATAGTGAGGGCCTTGCACTCTTCCTTTGGATTTATTTCTGTGTTACTGGGAAGAGTGTTAGAGGGAATCTTTAGGATCCTCTTGCTTAGCAGTCCAACCTGTATCTCCAAGTTCCTGATGGATGACCTAGTTTCTACCATGAAACAGTGAGTGGTTGATGAGCAGATATTTTATATGCTTTTTGGCATTGTTTTCATATAGTTTTTAGCATGTTTTATTTAAGTTTTATTATATTTTTATAGGTTTAGTATAAAATTCACATTTTTGGAATCTACTATGATTTTGTGTATTTTTATGAAATTTCAGGTATTTTCTGGCTTAAATTGAAGAGCTGGAGCAAAAGTCTGTTTCAGAGGCAGAGAAAGCACTGCAGATGCTATCAGGATCTGACCTCCTTGCAATCAAAAGAGCTTTTTTGGAGCTAAAAAAGTCCAAATGAAGAGTTCTCAATAGCTATGAAAATCTAACATCCAGGGCTTTCCAAAAATATATAATAGTCTATACTTTTCTTCAGAATAAAATGCCCAAAACTGGTATTCACTGCCAGCCATCTACCTCAGTCGAGGTGTTCAACGCCCACAAGGGAGTAGCCAGTGTTCCAACGGCCAAGAAGGACCCCCAAGCAGGCGTTCAATGCCAACAAGCTACCCTATCTCATGGAGACACCCAAGGTTCAGTCCAAACACTCACCAAGTAGGCACCGGAAGTGAATTTTCACACTAAAAGACTGGTTTGCCCTTCTTATGTAATCCTTAGTCATTAGTTTTGTATTTAAAGGAGAAGATCACCCTTGTTTTAGGATCTTCGATCTTCTTCCTCCCCCATTCGAATTTATCACTATTTTGTATAGTATGAGTCTCTAAACCTACTAGGTTGAGGGGAGGAGCTCAGTTGAGTTTTATGGATTAATAAAAGTATTACTGTTCTATCTTAATTCGTGTTTGATTTTCTATTCTAAGACGTTTCTTTGTTCTTTATCCTTATGAATGCGTTGAACCGGCACGAGGTTATCTCATTCTACATGGGTTCGAAGTGAGTCTTTCGTCGGACAATGATGATCCACGAGCTTCATCATACATCTCTTAGACGGCTAATCCACGACTTCGTTGGGGACTTCTTGAGACTCCAGTTCAGCCAAGGCACAGGGAGATTAGAGTCTTTGTGGTAAAGGCTAGAACCATAATAAAATTAACCAAAGTATTTAAACCTCGGGTCGTCTCTCAAGGAATTGCAAGGAAGTGTATTTATTATTGGTTACGAGATTGTATCCTTTTGAGTTTTGAGTTTAATAAGCAAGGAATGTAACTAACGAGAAAATAAACTAACAACTAAGAAAAGTCTTAGCATGGGTTGAGAATCAGAATTCCTATCCTCATTATCATTGCCAATTGTGATGGTAATTGCAAATTGCTCTCACTTAGTTAACCTCTAATAAGGAAAGTCAAGTGAGCAAATCAACTTGAGTTCATAAGTCCTAATCAGAGACTAGAGTTAGTGAAACTCAACCCAACTAGCAACTTTCAATTACTAACCAACAAGAGACTTTGACAATTCAAGAGTCTCCAAATTACTCAATGCACGCTAAGAATATAAAAATCTAATTTAAAATCCAAACAACCATTTTATCAAACACTTGGTAGGTACAAAATAAAAGTATGGTAAAATTGCAACAATAATAAAATCTAACAACTACAAATTGAAAGAAATTAACAATGACAACTGAAGAAAGCAATAACAACACGAATGTATAAATTGCATTAACAAAGATCCAAAGTATCAAGAGTGCATAAACATAAGGATAACAAAGTGAAGAAAATAACAAGTAGAATTGAAGAACAAAGGTGCTAGAACAAAAAATTGCAAGGAATTGTAAATAAAAACAGAAATTAAATCTAAATCTAAGAAGAAATTAGAGTAGAAACCCTAAAACTCTCTCTCTAGAATTCTACATCTAAAACCTAAATTATGTGAATGAAAGTGTGTCTCGCTGATTCTGCTCCACTCCCAGCCTCTAATCTGTAATTTCGGTCCTGAAACTGGGTCAAAAGCAGCCCAGAAATCGCCCCCACCGTTTTCTGTTTAATGCAGAACGTGACGCTCTATCAGGCGTACATGTCAGCCACGCATACGCATCGTTGAACTTTTCACCTGGCCATGCGTTGGCGTCTATCACGTGTGTGCGTCGTATATCTACTGCACTAGTCACACGTATGCGTCGTCCACGCGTGCGCGTCGCTACCAGATTTTGAAATCCCTTAATTTCTTATGTATCTTCCATTTTTGCGTGCTTCCTTTCCATCTTCTAAGCCATTCCTGCCCTATAAACTCTGAAAACACTTAATGTACATATCACAACATCAATGGTAATAAAAGAGGATTAAAAATTAGCAAATTTAAGGCCAAAGAATCATGTTTTCAATCATAGCACAAAATTAGGAAGGAAAATGTAAAACATGAGAATTATATGCATAAGTGTGAGAATAACGAATGAAATCTACTTAATTCAATACAAAATAAACCATAAAATAGTGGTTTATTAATCTCTCCACACTTAAACATTAGCATGTCCTCATGCTAAACTCAAGAGAAGTTATAAAGGGGTGATGAGGGATAGTAGAATTTATTAAATGCAACCTATCTATATGAATGCGACTAAATGCAAAATGCTTTTACCTACTGGGTTAAAAGTAAATCAAATTCTCCAAGAACAAATATGAACTAGATTCCACTAATTAAAACCATAAAATGGAGTACAAATAGACTTGCAAGAAGAAAGCTCGTGAAAGCCGGGAACTAAGAATCAAGCTTCAAACCCTCACTGGAAGTGTATACACTCTAATTGCTTAGGTGTTTAAGGTTCGATTCTCCCAATTCTCTACTAATCTTGCTTTCTATGACTTGCTATTCTTCTACCAATCAACAAAAAATTAATGCACAAATACACATATCAAGAGGTCTTTTAAGGGTTGTAATGGGGTTCGGATCAAGGTAAGAATGTATTTGGTTAAGTAGGCTAAAATATGGATCCTTGATTAACCTAAACTTTCCACCTAACTTGAGACAATCCATGTAATTAGAATATAAAATCTAATTACCCATTAACTATGTTTTCCACATATTCATACATCCAAAATTTGAGTACAATACATATGCATTGCTACCATCATTTACTTTGGGGCATTTTGTCCCCTTTTTATTGCTTGATCTTTTTTTATTTTTTTTATTTATATATTTTTTTCAATGCATATGATTAAGATATTGATTGCAAGAATATCTGCTCAACTATCTTTTTCACATTTTCACAAAAATATACAATACCTAATTCCTGAACCAGATGTTTCCAAACCCAACTTCCCCACACTTAAATCATGAACACTCTCACTAGTCTAAGCTAATCAAGGATTCCAATTAAGGACATTATTATTTTCTGCTTAGAGTTAATGTTGTGCTAAAGTAAAGAACAAATGGGGGTAAAACAGCCTCAACATGGGTTTGCAAAGGATAATGAAAGGGTAAGGCCATATGAGTATGTAAGCTCAGTGAAACAAAGGCCTCAATCACATAAGTGCATGCATACATCAAACAATGGAAATATAGAATCAAGCAAGACAGAGATCACAATTTTAGAGAGAACAACACACACTAAAACAAAATATATTGGTTGATAAAATGCAACCAATCAAATAGGTTCAAAAATCTCATTGGGTTTGTGTGTTCGAGCTCTAAACCATGTTTCAAAATAAATTTCTTCAAGCAAGTTTAGCAAACATTTTAATTCAAATTAGTGAAATGCTCTAAACCAGTTTCTTGGAAAAGAAATTATCACTTCAACCAAGTAGTATGTAAATGCAAGCAATTAACTACACGTGTAATCTATTATACAATGCAACAATTAACTAACAAAGAAGAGTAAGAATTGGTGTTGGAAAAAGGAAGTAGTTACCCACGGAAGTTGGTCTCGACCTCCCCAGACTTAAAGACTACACCATCCTCGGTGCATGCAAGGATGTGCAAGTGGACGGGTTACTACAACTGATGCATTTCTTCATAAGGTTGTGCAGAAGAACTTATTTGTCTGCCCCATGTAGAAGCTTTTCCTTTTTCCTTCTTTGGTGGTCATCCTGAATAAAGAGAAAAAGGAAGAAGAATAACCCAGAAACAAAGATATGCAAAAAAATAAAATATGGGTGGGCTAATGCCAAATAAGAATAAGTTTCTCAACTACATGGTAACTACAACATGCAAGTGAGAAAATAATACAGGTGAATGGCATATCAATAGTGCAGGAATTGCAACAAAGAGGGAGAGAGTGTGGGTCAGGAAAGATAATATAAGTTCATATCAACACACAAAGAATACAAGTGCCATAGAAGATTAGCATTGATATATAAATAATATCACCCAATAATGTAAAAAAGGTCACTATGCACCAAAACAATGCAAGAATATTCAACAGTTGAGTAAGAAACTTTAACACCAATGTTAAAACAACAAATATAGAAAAGAAAAGAGAAAAAAACAACACAAAATGTAATGAATGCAAGTATGCAAATGGAATAAATAGAAGAAAATGGAAGAGGATAAAAATGAGCGATTAGATTTTAAAAAGAGAGGGAAGAGGAGAGTAGAAAGATGTGAGTGAGAAATGATGAGAGAAGTGAGAAGAAGAGAGGGGAAAAGAAATAGGGAAAGGAAGAAAAGAATTAGAAGAAAGAAGAAAGAAAGGAGAGAGAGAAGACGCATGGCAGATGCGATGCGGAGGTGACGCGCATGCATGGACCACTCGTGTGCGTGGAAACCAGAAAGAGGCATCGACGCGTAAGCGTCTACCATGCGTACGCGTGAGATGCAGAAGAGGGAAGGTGACGCATACGTGTCCGTCACGCGTACGCATGGGCATAAATGGTGCCCAGCGCATAATTTTCGCATGGTTCCAGCACAACTCTCTAGAATCAGTACTGGGTGGCAGCATCAACCAGGCGACGTGTGCGCATCGATCACGCTTACGCGTGGGTTGGTGAAAATTGACGGGTGACGCGTACGCGTTAGTCATGCGTACACATGATGTTGGCCATGCGCCTAGCACCTCACAAGTGCAGTCCTGGCACAACTCTCTGTCCAGGCCACACTGTCGTGCCATTCCAGCATGGTTTGGACACAAACCAAATTTGGGCGTTGACGCGTACGCGTCGGTCACGCGTGTAACGCCCACGCGTGACAGCCTCCTATTTTTTGTAAATAAGAAACTAACAAGCTTTCAAAGTAATGCCAAACATTATTAAACAAGTGAAACCACAATTTAAACTAACTAAACATATCTAAAAATGAAAATTTACCATATTACTAATATAAATAAAAGAGAAAATAGGAAGAATTTACCATGGTGGGGTGTCTCCCACCTAGAACTTTTAGTTAAAGTCCTTAAGTTGGACATTTGGTGAACTCCTTGTCATGGTAGCTTGTGCTTGATCTCATCTTGAAACTTCCACCAACGCTTGGACTTCCAATAAGCTCCAAAATTTCCAAGTGAATTCACTAAGCCTTGATGAAGTTCTTTACGAGCTTCAAGCTCCCAAAGTTGATCCTCTTGTATGCCGGGATCCCAAATCTTGTTTCGACACCCGTCTTTAAGTGGATCATCATTGTTCCAACTGGGTGGCAAGCAATCCAAATTCTCAATGAAGTACCTATCCCTTCTCTTATATCCAACCAAATGATCACTAGTCCAACCCTTGCATCTAGCTCTTGAAATATCAACCTTAATGAGTCTTGATTTGCATCTCCAACCACTAAACATCCTTCTCTTACGCTTCATTCCACAAAACCTCCTAAATTGACCATCTATTTCAAGCTTACCATACTCAAGTGGGAAAATAAAGCTAATAGAGATAAGTTTTACCCACTCAATTGAAGGAGTAGACGACAACCTAGGTAGAGAAGTCTCCAATGATCTTGACAAAGCATATTCAACTCCCGTCCAACCTTGTTGAAGGACTTCCACCTTTTGAAAAGATTCTTCACTTTCAAGCTCTTCCTCACCAAGTTCATCCAACTCTTCTCTATCACTCAAATCATAATTACGAGGTTGAGAGAAATTTACCTCAACACTGCTTTCAATGTCATCGGGAGAAGACCCTTCAAACTCAAGGATTTCACTTGTGGCTGCAAATTCATTACTAGGATGGCTTGATTCATGATCATCATCACTAAGGGAACTTTCCTCTTGATCTATTCCGTCCAATTTTTCATAGGGAATATGCCTTGGAGGTTGTGCATTACCCTCCTCAACATTAATTTCAAACTTCTTGGAGGAATACTCTACAACTCTAGATTCCCATGGAGGTTCAGCATCTCCTAAGTCTTCGACCACTTCTTCCTCTTAAAAAATTATGGCTTCCTCCAATTGTTCAAATACAAGGTCACATTCTTCACTTTCCACCGGAATTTCTAATCTCTCCTTCATGCTACGCTCCTCATTTGATTCTCCACATGCGGCCATGGGAGTACTTTGAGTGTTGAAGCACAGTAAAGCTAAATTATCTACTACCTCAGTCAAGGTAGCTATGAACTCTAGTGTCATCCTTTGCATCTCTCTTTGCCCTTGAAGAAGAACACCAAGAGTGTCATCCATTGGAGATTGGAGTGGATGGAAGGGTTTATCGGTTAGGAAAAGGGGTTCATAATAGGAGGGTGGTTCAACATGATAAGGATGTGGTAGTTCAACACTTTCCATCTTTTCCACTTATTGCACAACATACTCTAGTCCCTTATTCTCAAGTTGAGATTCCAAGATCTCTTTCATGCTCCGCTCTTTGGTTGACTTTCCACTTTCATCTGTGAAAATGCTTTGTTTATTGCATGAGTCCCATGGGTTGATGGTGACTTTCGTTTTGGAAATGTTTTATTTAACCTCTAACAAGGAAAGTCAAGTGAGAAAATCAACTTGAGTTCACAAGTCCTAATCAAAGACTAAAGTTAGTGAAACTCAACCCAACTAGCAAGTTTCAATCACCAACCACAAGAGACTTTGACAATTCAAGAGTCTCCAAATTACTCAATACAAGCTAAGAATATAAAAATCTAATTTAAAATCCAACCAACCATTTTATCAAACACTTGGTAGGCACAAAATAAAAGCAAGGTAAAATTGCAACAATAATAAAATCTAACAACTACCAATTGAAAGAAATTAACAATGACAACTGAAGAAAGCAATAACAACATGAACGTATAAATTGCATTAACAAAGATCCAAAGTATCAAGAGTGCATAAACATAAGGATAACAAAGTGAAGGAAATAACAAGTATAATTGAAGAACAAATGTGCTAGAACAATAAATTGCAAGGAATTGTAAATAAAAATAGAAATTAAATCTAAATCTAAGAAGAAATTGGAGTAGAAACCCTAAAACCTAGAGAGAGGAGAGAGCCGCTCTCTCTATAATTCTACATATAAAACCTAAAATTGTGTGAATGAAAGTGTCTCGCTGATTCTGCTCCACTCCCAGCCTCTAATATGTAATTTCGGGCCTGAAAATGGATTAAAAGTAGCCCAGAAATCACCCCCAGTGTTTTCTGTTTAATGCTGCATGTGACGCTCTGTCACGCGTACGCGTCAGCCACGCGTACGCATCGTTGAACCTTGCACCTGGGCATGCGTAGGCGTTAGCCACGCATGCACATCGTGTGTCTGCTGCACCAGTCATGCGTACGCGTCGTCCACATGTGTGCGTCGTCCACGCGTGCACATCGCTACCAGATTCTAAAATCCCTTAATTTCTTGTGTTCCTTCCATTTTTGCATGCTTCCTTTCCATCCTATAAGCCATTTCTGCCCTATAAACTCTAAAAACACTTGACGCACATATCACAACATCGATGGTAATTAAAGAGGATTAAAAATTAGCAAATTTAAGGTTAAAGGAGCATGTTTTCAATCATAGCACAAAATTAGGAAGAAAAATGCAAAACATGCGAATTATATGCATAAGTGTGAGAATAATGGATAAAACCCACTTAGTTCAATACAAAATAAACCATAAATAGTGGTTTATTAGTAAAGGCTAGAACCACACGGCGCATTATTCCCTGATCTGGAAGATTTGACCTTATCTGTGGCATTTTGAGCAGGATCATCAAGGGGAATGATCTGTAGGAGCTTCACCCTCAATCAGACTAGATCCGCACTAACCCTGGGGTTTAGATCTGGAAGAGAATCAGTGACCTCTTAATAAAGGCGTTGATCACATACAGCCTGCCATAGAGAAAATCATTCACAGTTGAAAAAGACAGTCAGACCGGAATTATCCAGAAGAACAATGCATCTCCAAGCGTTAACGTCTTCATATCATTACATTCACCATCACTTGAGTAACGTTGTATTTATTTTTCTTTTATGCGCTTTAAACAAACAAACAACTTTTCTATCTGCCTGACTAAGATATACAAGATAACCATAATTTGCTTCAAATCACAATCCTCGTGGGATCGACCCTGACAACACCTCAGGTATTACTTGGACGACCCAGTGCACTTGTTAGTTTAGTTGTGCGAAGTTAAATTCTCGCACCAGTGGTCTTGGAGAGGTTAAAGACTACAGTAGCCAGGTTAGAGAGGCTCTATGTGGGAGTCTCCGTCTGCTGTTAGAAGGTTGGAATGGTCTGTTGTTGAACTGGTTCTAGTTTGTTCCAACCTAATTATTATTGAAGCCTTACTGAGGTTTCTGTTGATTTCTCCACCCAAAATTGGGGTGGTTCCTCCATCCCTAATTGAAAGTATTCGAATAGGAATTGTTGTTGGAGTTTCTGAAGGAGTTTCCCATGTAGTTCACCTCCTCCATTGTTGTCTAGGCGTTATCACCAACGTCTACTTCTTACGCTATTTCTGGACAATAAGCATCTGAGCTCTGCGTCCCACTCAAGTGCTGAGAGATCATGTTGATCTGCTGAGACATGAGCTTCTTCTGAGCCAAGATGGTGTCTAAGGTGTCCACCCCAGGACTCCTCTCTTCTGAGCTGCCCCATTGTTCACAGGGTTCCTATTAGAAGTGTACTTATACTGGTTGTTGGCAACCATGTCTATAAGCTCCTGTGCCTCTTCAGGCATCTTCTTGAAATGGAGGGATCCACCTGCAAAGTGGTCCAATGACATCTTGGATGCATCAGATAGGCCATCATAGAAGATTTCTAGCATGGTCCAATCTGAGATCATGTCACTCCCATGTATCTAGGCTTTCCTCAGGCTAAGAATCCAACCATAGCCTTGCTCTGTCTCTTACAGCAAAAGGAAAGAGCATGAGCTTGTAAACCTCTGGATTTACTCCATTAGTTTTGACAGTGTCACATATCTGCAGAAACTCAGATATGAATTTGTTGGGATCTTTTTGCGGAAGTCCATGAAACTGGAAATTCTATTGTACTAGAGTGACCAGTTGGGGTTTCAGCTCAAAGTTATTTGCACCAATGGTAGGTATGGAGATGCTGCACCCATAGAAGTTAAAATTAGGTGCTGTATAAGATCCAAGGACTTTTCTTGGGTCTCCTCTAGCTTTTGGATTAGCTGCCATTGTTGTATTTTCATCTCCTAGCTCAAGAGCTTCCATGAGGTTCCTATTTGCTCCTTGAGCTTGCTGCAGACACCTCCTTAGGGTCCTCTCAGGTTCTGGATCAAGATCAAAAGGGGCATCTCTATCCCTATTCCTACTAATGAGCGGATATTTTATACGCTTTTTGGCATTATTTTCATATAGTTTTTAGTATATTTTATTTAAGTTTTATTAAGTTTTCATAGGTTTTAGTGTTAAATTCATATTTTTAGATTCTACTATGAGTTTGTGTGTTTTTATACAATTTCAGGTATTTTCTGGCTGAAATTGAGGAGTTGGAGCAAAAGTCTATTTCAGAGGCAGAGAAAGTGCTACAGATGTTGTCTAGATCTGACCTCCTTGCACTCGATAGAGCTTTTCCAGAGCTACAGAAGTACAAAGAGCGTTCTCAATGGCTATGGAAAGCTAACATTCCAAAATTTCTAGAAATATATAATATTCTATACTTTGTTTTAGAATAGAAGGCCCAAAACTGGCATTCAACACCAGCCATCTACCCTAGTCCAGGCGTCCAATGCCCATCAAGGGGAGACCAGTGTCCAAACGCCCAAAGAGTTACCCCTAGCCAATGTTCAACATCCTAGAGTCCTCCTAACACATGGATCTCAATCAAGCTAAGCCCAAACACTCACCAAGTGGGCTCCGGAAGTGGATTTTAGCACTAAAAAACTATTTGACCCTTCTTATGTACTCCTTAGTCATTAGATTAGTATATATAGAACAAGGATCACACTTGTTTAGGACTTTTTACACGAAATTTAAGCCATATTCATGTTTATCATTGAATTCTAAACCTCCTAGGTTGAGGGGAAGAGCTTTACTGAGTTTTATGGATTTATAAAAGTATTACTGTTTTTCTTCAATCCATGTTTGATTCAATTTTAAGATGTATCTTTATTCTTTAACTTGATCAGAATAACCCGTGACAATCATCTTCATTCTTCAATCTAAGACTGCGTGCCTGACAACCGTCCGTGTTCTTCTTGGATTCGTGTGAATATGTAACTGGAAAGCATTGAACCACTAGCTTGATTATACATCTCTTAGACAATTAATCCACGACTTCGTTGGGGACTTCTCGAGACACCAGTTCAGACGAGGTATGGGGAGATTAGAGTCTTTGTGGTAGAAGCTAGAACCAAAGGCGAAGCATTCTTTGATCCAAAAGATTCGACCTTGTCTGTGGCGTTTTGAGTAGGATCACTAAGGAGATTGAACTGCAAGAGCTTCACCCTCAATCAAAATGGATCCACACTAACCTTGGGGTTCAGATCTGGAGAAGCATTGGCAACCTCTCAACTGGTATTGATCACATAGAGCCTGCCATAGAAGAAATCACTCACATTTGAAGAAGACAGTAAGACTGGATTGATCCAGAAGAACAAAGCATCTCCAATCCTTAACCATCTTCTTATCACTGGTTATATTCAAACATAGTAATTCCATATTACTTTCCTTTTATGCAATTAAACAAATCCAACAACTGTTCTATCCACCTGACTAAGATCTACAAGATAACTATAGCTGGCTTTAAACCACAATCCTCGTAGGGTTGACCTTGACTCGCTCAGGTATTACTTGGACGACCCAGTGCACTTGCTGGTTTAGTTGTACAAAGTGTGGGAATTCGTGCACCAAGTATTTGGCGTCGTTGCCGGGGATTGTTCGAATTTGGACAACTGACGGATTATCTTGTTGCCTAAATTAGGTATTGTCTTTAATTTTGTTAGAGTATTTTATTTTATTTTCTTCTTCTTTTTTAGAATTTTTTTTTTCAAAAACCTTTTCTTTTCTTTATTTAATCTTTGTTTTTAGTTTGAGTCATTTGTTTGTGTTCGTGGTTGAATTTTCAAAAATTGTGTTTTTTCTTTAGAATTTTCGAAAATTGTATCTTTGGTTTCCAAAATTTCTAAGTTTTGTGTCCTTTGTGTATTCTTATTTTCTTTGAATTCTTTGAGTTTTATTCTTGGTGTTCTTCTTGATCTTCAAAGTATTCTTGTGTTTTCTTTTTGTTTTGATCTTGAAAGTTTTAGGTTTGGTGTCTTAGGGTGTTTTTCTTTGAAATTTTCGAAAATTTAGTGTTCTTAGATCTAAAAATTTTAAGTTTGGTGTCTTTTTGTTGTTTTTCTCTTTCTTCATTAAATTCAAAAATAAAAAATATATTTTCTATCTTTCTTTTAATTAATTTTCGAAAATCTCATAATATTTTTCAAATTTTAATTTCAAAATCATTATCTTATCTTATTTCAAATTCAAAATTTAAAAATTCAAAATTCAAATTTCAAAATTAAATCCTTTTCAAAATTCAATTTTCAAAATTCAAAATTTAAAATTTAAAATTTAAAATTTTAAAACCAAATCTTTTTCAAAAATCAAATTACAAATCTTATCTTTTTCAAATCTCTTTCAAATCTTTTCAAATTCTTATCTTATCTTTTCTAATTTCAAATTTTAAAATCAATTCTTTTTCAAATCTTTTTAGTTTCTTATCTTATCTTTTCTAATTTCAATTTCTAAATTCAAATCTTTTCTAATCTTCTATCTTATCTTGTTTTCAAATCTTTCTTAATTAGCTAGTTGTTTTCTCTTTCTTCTTTTTCAAAACTTCCTAACTAATTCCTCTCTCTTCTATTTTCGAATATCCTTCTTCTATTTCTCTCTCCTCTTCTTCAAAATTCATTAATTAATTTTCAAAACTTTTTAGTTAATTAACTTTAATTTTTGAATTTAATTAATAACTAAAATAAAAACAAAAAAATTGTAATTCTTGTTTCTCTTTTTACTTCTAATATTCGAATTCTTCTTCCATCTTCATTCTTCTTTCTCTTCTTCTTCATATCTCACTCGGAGTTCTCTGTCTTATGGCATAGAAGCTTCCTTTCGTGTTGTATCTGTGTCTTCTTGTTTATGACTAGGAACAGGTATAAAGAGCCTCTATTTAATCTTGATCCTGAACCTGAGAGGACTTTAAGGAGGAGCTTACAACAAGTTAAAGCACAACACTTATAATTAACCAAGTCATAAAGTCGGCTTCCCGGATTGATCACCTTGGGAGCCTCTAAGCAATAATATACAGATATCCATTGAATTATGGCCTAACGGTCAAACGAAGAAATAATATAGCGGTAAAACGACCAATATAATATACAAGATCATAGAAAGTATCGAAACCATTAAAACAACAGTCCAAAAGGTCATCACATCAGCCCAACAACAACAAACGATGAATTCAAAATTACATACAAGGGGCTTCACATTGGCCCAATAACAAAAAGAGTTCAAAATTACAAGTTCTAAAACACATCACTTCCTCGGGATATCAACGATCTTGCCATCTTAAATCATTTTAAAAGCACCAACAGTGGAAGTGTCAAAGTCGAGAACAAGAAGAGAGACCTGAGCCTTGATCGCCTCCTTGGTAGCGGCAATGGCCTCCCGGGCATCTTTAAGGTTCTTCTTGTTCTTCTCTTCATGCTCATGGCCTCCTGGTGAGCGGAGTCCACCGACTTTATGGCCCCAGCTAACTTTTCCTCCAGTTCCTTTACCCTGTTCTCCTTCACCTTCCTCTCCTCCTCTGCAAGTCGGGTTTTTAGGGATTCCCCCTCGGCCTTCATGTTAGCAATATCTCTTTGGGCAGCTCTATATTTCCCATCCAAGACCTATCACTGAGCCAGGACTAGTTCTACCTTTCTAGTGATGGCGGCCATCCAAAAGAGGCTCCGGTATGTCCACCTTGTCTGAGTAGCCAGATCCTCATCTCGAAAGAATTCATTAGTACCCGACAAGATTTGGGAGTCAATAAGAACCCTACGTTAAAATTTTTCATCATCACAGTGAGAACTTTCCCTATACTGGAGTCAGTTTTTCTCTTCTTGGGGTTGGGGATCACAATAACTTCTGCCTCTGGCTCGATCACAACCCCATTACCCAGATCAACATCGTTGGCAGTAAGGTTCTCGGGAGGTGTTTAGGTCAGAGGCTGTGATTGAGCTTCGCCCTTACCGGTCAGGGGAACCTTGGGTTCGATGGTAGGGGTCGTCGGGCTATCGTCATCACTATTATTCCCCGGGAAAATATGAGTCATTAAACGAGCCAGATAAGTGTGCCCGGCCGCCATCCCAACTATAATAGAAGAAGGAGAAGGAGGTTATGGGAAAGCAAATTACGGATGCATAAAAAGCATGTTATGAAATTGGGAGCGGCACAACGATGCATAAACCGGGAAAACGAAAGAACAATAGTAACAGACAAGATCTTAGCCACATAATTACGATTGGCCTCCCAGTCATCCATTAGA
The DNA here is from genome assembly GCF_003086295.3 of Arachis hypogaea. NCBI lineage: Eukaryota > Viridiplantae > Streptophyta > Magnoliopsida > Fabales > Fabaceae > Arachis > Arachis hypogaea. The sequence goes on from NC_092041.1 coordinate 80,978,927, forward strand.
AGATGGCGGTTGAGGTTCTTAGAACCAAAAGATGCTAACAATATGTTAGCGATTTGTTGATTCTACAAACTTAATCCATCAGAGGTCACCTTGATCAAGTAATTGGAGCTGGCGTCGAAGCTCCAATAGGTCGGTATGAACCTCTCTCCGTCGAGAGTAAGCCAAAAGGGGTGACCACCTTAAGCTGGCTATACTTTGAAGAATGTTCCCTTAAAACCATGGAACAAATCCTTGAACAGACCAAAGATTCATTGGTTTTGCATGGCTCCAAAGGAAAGGTATCCTTTTTTATGTTTACCTTCCTTAGAAGGGTTGGTAAGGAGGAAGAAATAGAGAAAGACCTTCACAAAGGCCGAGAGTTCCAAGTATTCACATACCATCTCAAAGCATCGGATGACAACCCAACTGTTAGGATGAAGTTGTAAAGGAGCAACATTGCACCGGTTTAGGAGAGCCATAACGAAAGAGGAGAACGGAAGTCGAATACCGAATGAGGTAAACATGGGAATATAAATAGTAACAAAATGTAATAATAATGGGAAAGGAAAAAGAGGGAAAAATAAATGTAAAAGAGTGCTTACTTACCAATATATGAGACTAAAGAAGATGAAATGGAGGATTGGGATAGTGCAAGATTCACAAATGGCCTAGAGGCATACACAACAAATTACAAAACAAGAGGAAGAAGAGATGTTGAGGGGGTAAGTAGCAATTTCAAAAAGAGAGTAGAAAAAAGGGAAGTAGGAAGTGAAAAATGAAAGAGAGATAAGAATTAGGGGATGCTAACCGTCAAGGAAGAAGTGCTAAAGGCTAGGGGTAAAATGGATCTTTGCGGTTGCTTTCAAATCATTCATAAAGGCCATTAAATTCCTTGGGAACAAAAACTGAAATGACACCCCAAGTAATGGTTGGAGGAGGCTCACGCGCACTAGAGGCGCAAATCCCGCAAGCGAAGTCACGACTAGGTGAAGTCAGCTGCACGAGAATACACGAGTAAGATGAACGTAACAACCACGATTCTTGCGGCTTGCCACATTTGGAGCATTGTTATGGCCCAGTGATGAGCGGATATTTTATACATTTTTTGGCATCATTTTCATATAGTTTTTAGTATGTTTTGTTTAAGTTTTATTAAGTTTTCGTAGGTTTTTGATGAGCGGATATTTTATACGCTTTTTGGGGGTAATTTCATGTAGATTTTAGTATGTTTTAATTAGTTTTTAATAGAATTTTATTAGTTTTTAAGCAAAAATCATATTTCTGGACTTTACTATGAGTTTGTGTATTTTTCTGTGATTTCAGGTATTTTCTGACTGAAATTGAGGGAGCTGAGCAAAAATCTGAATTAGGCTGAAAAAGGACTGCTAATGTTGTTGGATTCTGACCTCCCTGCACTCGAAATGGATTTTTTGGAGCTACAGGATTCCAATTGGTGCGCTCTCAATTTGGTTGGAAAGTAGACATCCAGGGCTTTCCAGAAATATATAATAGTCCATACTTTGCGCGAAGATAGACGACGTAAACTGGCGTTCAACGCCAGTATCATGCTGCTGTCTGGCGTCCAGCGCCAGAAACAGGTTACAAGTTGGAGTTCAACGCCCAAAACATGTCACAACCTGGCGTTCAACTCCAAAAACAGCCCAATCACGTGAGAAGCTTTAGTCTCAGCCCTAATACACACCAAGTGGGCCCCAGAAGTGGATTTCTGCACCAATTATCTTAGTTTACTTATTTTCTGTAAACCTAGGCTACTAGTTTACTATTTAAACAACTTTTAGAGGATTACTTTGTACCTCAAGACATTTTCAGATCTAAATTTTATACACTTTGACAGCATGAGTCTCTAAACTCCATTGTTGGGGGTGAGGAGCTCTGCAGCGTCTCAATGAATTAATGCAATTGTTTCTATTTCTCAATTCAAACGTGTGTGTGTTCCCATCTAAGATGTTCATTCGCGCTTAATTGTGAAGGAGGTGATGATCCGTGACACTCATCACCTTCCTCAATCCATGAACATGTGCTTGATAAAAACCTCCGTTCTACATCAGATTGAATGAGCATCTCTTAGCTTCCTTAATCAAAATCTTCGTGGTATAAGCTAGAACTGATGGCGGCCACTCTTGAGGATCCGGAAAGTCTAAACCTTGTCTGTGGTATTCCGAGTAGGATTCAAGGATTGAATGGCTGTGATGCGCATCAAACTCGCGACTGCTGGGCGTGATGACAAACGCAAAAGGATCAATGGATCCTATTCCAACATGATCGAGAACCAACAGCTGATTAGCCGTGCTGTGACAGAGCATCTGGACCATTTTCACTGAGAGGATGGGAAGTAGCCACTGACAATGGTGACACCCTACATACAGCTTGCCATGGATGGAACTTTACAAACAATTGAGTTGAATATTACATTGCAGAAATTCAGAGGACAAAGCATCTCCAAAACTCCAACATATCCTCCATTAATAAAGTAACAATTACCTATTCCAAACACTTTTACTTCTTACAATTAAATCCAAATAATCTTATTGGCATCCTGACTAAGATTAATAAAATAAACATAGCTTGCTTCAAACCAATAATCTCCGTGGGATCGACCCTTACTCACGTAAGGTATTACTTGGACGACCCAGTGCACTTGCTGGTTAGTTGTACGGATTGCAAATTCGTGCACCAAGTTTTTGGCACCGTTGCCGGGGATTGTTCGAGTTTGAACAACTAAAGGTTTATTTTATTTCTTAGATTAGGAAGATTTTGGCAATTGGGTCAGAGTCTTTTATTTTCTTTTCAAAAATATTATTTTTCTTTATTAATTTTTAATTTTTCTTTGAATCTAGTGTCTTGTTATAAGTTTGGTGTTAATTGCATATTTTATATTTTTCTTTTAATTTTTCGAATTTCTTTTCTTTGATCTTTAAGTTGTTCTTGTTTATTTTTCTTGTTTGATTTTTAGTTTTTTCTTGTTCTGTGTCTTTTCTTGTTTCACTTGTGTTTTTTTTAAAGCATTAATCTTCCAAAAGGAATATACCTATTTAGAACAAGTGTTACATTTACTCCCAATTAGCTAGAGCGTTTGTCTATGTTCTTGGCAATTGGGCATCTTCTTTTTAAAATCTTTTTTCAAAAATAATTTTTCTTGATTTAATCTTATGCCAAACTTTAAGTTTGGTGTTTTCTTGTTAATATTTTCATAATTTTCGAAAATTTTATTAAAGTCTTCTAAAAATTTTAAGTTTGGTGTTCTTTCTTTTGTTCTTGGTGTTCTTGTGAAACTTCAAGGTGTTCCTGAGTGTTTCTTGTGATTTGATCTTAAAATTTTTAAGTTTGGTGTTCCTTGGTGTTTTTCCTCCAAAAATTTCGAAAATAAGGAGCATCAGATCTAAAAATTTTAAGTCTTGTGTCTTTTGTGTGTTTTTCTCTTTCATCATAAAATTCAAAATTCAAAAAAAATATCTTTTCTAACTAATTTTAAACTATAATTTCGAAATTTTTATATAAAAATTCAGATTTCAATTTCAAAATTTTTCAATTCCTATCTTTTTAAGTTTTAAAAAAAAGATATTTTTAATATATATTTTATTATCTTTTTCAAAAATATCCTAACCACTTTCTCTTTCTCCTCAAATTTTTCGAAAATCTTCATAAACTTTTTCAAATTTTTATAAATTTTAATTTTTAATTTTCTTTCTTTATTTATTTTATTTTTATTTCAGTTTTTGTTTTATTTTATTATTTCGAAAATTATTCTTATAATAAAATAGACAATATCAACATCCATACCATCTCCCTTGCTCCATCATGGAACTAAGTGGAAATGAACAGTCCAGGAGGACTCTGGGGTCATATGCTAACCCCACTACTGCTTCATATGGGAGTAGTATCTGTATACCCTCCATTGGAGTTAGTAGCTTTGAGTTGAATCATCAACTCATTATCATGGTGCAGCAAAGCTGCCAGTATTCTGGTCTTCCACATGAAGAACCTACAGAGTTTCTGGCACAATTTTTACAAATTGCTGACACAGTACATAATAAAGAAGTAGATCAGGATGTCTACAGATTATTACTGTTTCCATTTGCTGTAAAAGATCAAGCTAAGAGGTGGTTAAATAACCAACCCAAGAACACCATAAAGACATGGAAACAGCTGTCAGAAAAATTCCGGAATCACTATTTTCCTCCAAAATGGATGACACAGCTAAGGCTAAGCATCCAAGGCTTCAAACAAGGAGATAATGAATCCCTTTATGATGCTTGGGAGAGATACAGAGAGATGCTAAGAAAATGCCCCTCTGAGATGTTTTTAGAGTGGGTGCAATTAGACATCTTCTACTATGGGCTTACAGAAAAAGCTCAGATTTCTCTAGATCACTCAGCTGGTGGATCTATATATATGAGAAAAACAATTGAAGAAGCTCAATAGCTTATTGATACAGTTGCCAGAAATTAGCATCTGTACCTAAGCAGTGAATCTTCCATGAAAGAAGAAGCTAAAACAGTAACTGCTGAACTCAGTCCTGTAGATCAGGCTAATGAATTCAATCAGCAATTAGACTTTCTAACTCAGCAGCTAGCCGAATTCAAGGAAATACTACAGGAAACAAGAATGGCTAACAGGAATATGGAAGTACAGTTAAAGCAAACAGAAAAGCAACTATCAAAACAAATAACAGAAGAATGCCAAGCAGTTCAATTAAGAAGTGGGAAAACATTAAATACCTCACTTCAAGGCAGAAGGAAGCCAAAAAATGAACAAATGGCTACTCAAAATCCCTCTGAGGACAATCAGAGCCCAGAGAGGAATAAGGCTGGCACTGAACGCTCAGACCATGCTCATTCCTGGCGTTCAACGCCAGAAACAAGCATGAATCCGGCGTTAAACGCCCAAGGGGAGCACAGTTCTGGCGTTCAGACGCCAGTAACAGATAAGGAGTTGATGTCTAACGCCACTCCAGCTTCCACTCCTGGCATTCAAACGCCAGTGGGGGATCAGTCACATACAAGTGCTGATAACAACCCTTCTAAAAAGGCTTCCCAACCCACTTCTACAGGTAATAAGCCTGCAGCAACTAAGTTTGAGGAATACAAGGCCAAAATGCCTTATCCTCAAAAACTCCGCCAAGCGAAACAGGATAAGCAATTTGCCCGCTTTGCAGACTATCTCAGGACTCTTGAAATAAAGATTCCGTTTGCAGATGCACTTGAGCAAATACCCTCTTATGCCAAGTTCATGAAAGAGATCTTAAGTCATAAGAAGGATTGGAGGGAAACTGAAAAAGTTTACCTCACTGAAGAATGCAGTGTAGTTATCCTAAAAAGCTTACCTGAGAAGCTTAAGGATCCCGGAAGCTTTATGATACCATGCACATTAGAGGGTACTTGTACCAAGCAGGCTCTATGTGATCTTGGAGCAAGTATCAACTTAATACCTGCATCTATTATCACAAAGCTTGGTTTGACTGAAGAAGTCAAACCAACCCGGATATGTCTTCAACTTGCTGATGGCTCCATTAAATACCCATCAGGCGTGATTGAAGACATGATTGTCAAGATTGGGCCATTTGCCTTTCCTACTGACTTTGTGGTGCTGGAAATGGAGGAGCACAAGAGTGCAACTCTCATTCTAGGAAGACCTTTCCTAGCAACTGGCCGAACCCTCATTGACGTCCAAAAAGGGGAAGTGACCCTGAGAGTCAATGAGGAGGAGTTCAAGTTGAATGTTGTCAAAGCTATGCAACATCCAGACACCCCAAATGACTGCATGAGTGTTGATATCATTGACTCTCTGGTAAGAGAGGTCAATATGGCTAAGAGTCTCGAATCAGAGCTAGAGAACATCTTTAAAGATGTTCAGCCTGATTTGGAGGAATCAGAGAGAATAATAGAACCTCTGAAAATCCCTCAGGAAGAGGAGAAACCTCCCAAACCCGAGCTCAAACCATTACCACCATCCCTGAAATATGTATTTCTGGGAGAACGTGATACCTTTCCTGTAATCATAAGCTCTACCTTAGAGCCACAGGAAGAGGAAGCACTAATTCAAGTGCTAAGGACACACAAGACAGCTCTTGGGTGGTCCATCAGTGATCTCAAGGGCATTAGCCCAGCCAGATGCATGCACAAGATCTTACTGGAGGGTGACGCCAAGCCAGTGGTTCAACCACAAAGGCGGCTGAATCCAGCCATGAAGGAGGTGGTGCAGAAAGAGGTCACTAAGTTACTAGAGGCTGGGATTATTTATCCTATTTCTGATAACCCCTGGGTAAGCCCTGTCCAAGTCGTCCCTAAGAAAGGTGGCATGACAGTGGTTCATAATGAAAAAAATAAACTGGTTCCTACAAGAACAGTTACAGGGTGGCGTATGTGTATTGATTATAGAAGGCTCAATACAGCCACCAGAAAGGATCATTTTCCTTTACCATTCATAGACCAGATGCTAGAAAGACTAGCAGGTCATGAATACTACTGCTTCCTGGATGGATATTCAGGTTATAACCAAATTGCAGTAGATCCCCAGGATCAAGAGAAAACAGCATTCACATGTCCATCTGGAGTATTTGCATACAGAAGGATGCCATTTGGCCTGTGCAATGCACCTGCAACCTTTCAGAGGTGCATGCTCTCAATTTTCTCTGATATGGTGGAAAAATTTCTGGAAGTCTTCATGGATGACTTTTTAGTATTTGGAGACTCATTCAGCTCCTGTCTTGACCATCTAGCACTTGTTCTAAAGAGATGCCAAGAGACCAACCTAGTTTTAAACTGGGAGAAATGTCACTTTATGGTGACTGAAGGAATTGTCCTTGGGCACAAAATCTCGAATAGGGGAATAGAGGTGGATCAAGCTAAGGTAGAGGTAATTGAAAAATTACCACCACCTGCCAATGTTAAGGCAATCAGAAGCTTTCTGGGGCATGCAGGATTCTATAGGAGGTTTATAAAGGATTTCTCAAAAATCGTCAAACCTCTAAGTAGTCTGCTAGCTGCTGACACGCCATTTATCTTTGATAAGGAGTGTCTGCAGGCGTTTGAGACCCTAAAAGCTAAGCTGGTCACAGCACCAGTCATCTCTGCACCAGACTGAACATTACCATTTGAATTGATGTATGATGCCAGTGATCATGCCATTGGTGCAGTATTGGGACAGAGGCATGACAAGCTTCTGCACGTCATTTACTATGCCAGTCATGTTTTAAATGACGCACAGAAGAATTACACAACCACAGAAAAAGAACTGCTTGCAGTGGTTTACGCCATTGACAAGTTCAGATCATATTTAGTAGGATCAAAAGTGATTGTGTACACTGATCATGCTGCTCTTAAATATCTACTCACAAAGCAGGATTCAAAACCCAGACTCATCAGATGGGTGTTGCTTCTACAAGAGTTTGATATAGAAATAAGAGACAGAAAAGGGACAGAAAATCAAGTAGCAGATCACCTGTCCCGGATAGAACCAGTAGAAGGGGCGTCCGTCCCTCCTACTGAGATCTCTGAAACCTTTCCGGATGAACAACTCCTTGCCATCTAGGAAGTGCCATGGTTTGCAGACATTGCAAACTACAAGGCAGTGAGATTCATACCCAAAGAGTACAGTAGGCAGCAATCAAAGAAGTTGATCACAGATGCAAAGTACTATCTTTGGGATGAACCATATCTCTTCAAGAGATGTGCAGACGGAGTAATCCGTAGATGTATGCCTAAAGAAGAAGCACAGAGAATCCTATGGCATTGCCATGGACCACAGTATGGAGGACATTTTGGAAGTGAGCGAACAGCCACAAGAGTCCTCCAATGTGGCTTCTACTGGCCTACTCTCTATAAAGATTCCCGAGCGTTTGTGCTTAATTGTGACAGTTGCCAAAGATCTGGCAATCTCCCTCATAGTTATGCCATTGCCTCAACAAGGGATCTTGGAGATTGAGTTGTTTGATGTATGGGGAATTGACTTCATGGGGCCTTTCCCACCATCATACTCAAACACTTACATTCTGGTGGCAGTGGATTATGTATCCAAATGGGTGGAAGCTATTGCTACACCCACTAATGACACTAAGACAGTGTTAAAATTCCTCCAGAAACACATCTTCAGCAGATTTAGTACCCCTAGAGTATTAATCAGTGATGGGGGCACTCATTTTTGCAATAAACAGCTTTACTCTGCTTTGGTTCGTTATGGAGTTAACCACAGGGTAGCCACTCCATATCATCCACAGACAAATGAGCAAGCTGAAGTCTCTAACAGAGAACTTAAAAGAATCTTGGAACAGACTGTAATTAACCGTAGAAAGGATTGGGCAAGAAGCTTAGATGATGCTCTGTGGGCATACAGAACAGCATTCAAGACCCCTATAGGGACCTCTCCATACCAGCTTGTGTATGGAAAGGCATGTCACTTGCCAGTGGAACTGGAACATAAGACCTACTGGGCAACCAGATTCCTGAACCTTGATGCCAAGTTAGCTGGAGAAAAACGATTGCTTCAGTTAAATGAGCTAGAGGAATTTAGACTCAATGCTTTCGAGAATGAAAAAATATACAAAGAGAAAGCAAAAAGATGGCATGATAAGAAATTGTCCTCTAAAGTCTTTGAGTCAGGGCAGAAAGTTCTGCTATTCAATTCTAGGCTCAAATTATTCCCCGGGAAATTGAAGTCCCGGTGGAGAGGTCCATATGTGATTACAAGTGTATCACCATATGGATACGTAGAGCTTCAGGATAATGACTCTAACAAAAAGTTCATTGTTAATGGACAGAGAGTTAAACATTATCTTGAAGGCAATTTTGAGCAAGAATGCTCAAAACTGAGACTTGATTAGAGCTCAGTAATAGTCCAGCTAAGGACAATAAAGAAGCGCTTGCTGGGAGGCAACCCAGCCATTCACAAAATTTAATTTTATTTGTTTTTGCTAATTAATTTTTACAGGTATATGTCAAAGTATCTTCAAAAGGATAAAATAGAAATTGATTGAATTTACAGAGTTACAAGGGAATTTGGAAGCTCACTGGCATGAAAAAGCCAGTAAGAAATGTTTTGGGCGTTGAATGCCCAAAAGAAGCATCCACTGGGCGTTCAACGCCAGTAAGGATAGCCATATGGGCATTGAACGCCAAAAAGGAGCATCTTTTGGGCGTTGAACGCCAGAAAGAAGCTCCTTCTGGGCGTTTAACGCCAGAATTATAGCATCTTGGGCGTTTAGAAAAATGCCCAGTGATAAAGGACTTCCTGGCGTTCAACGCCAGAAAGAAGCAACAGCTGGGCATTGAACGCCCAGGAGAAGCAGCAATTGGGCGTTAAACGCCCAAAACATGCAGCAATTGGGCGCTTAACGCCAGAATGGTGGGGAGGAGGTAAAATTCGTTTTTCTTCACAAAATTTCTAATTTTTATGTTTCAATTCATGATTTCTTGCATAAACATGTTTCAAAATATCATCCTTCAATTCCAAAAATTTTTAATCCTAATTTCTAAAAACCCTAATTTCTAAACTCCCTTTTTCAAAAATATCAAATGTATCTTAATTCATAAACACAAATCTTTTTCTAATCTAAATCTTTTTCAAATCTCTTTCAACTCATCATATCTTTTGGATTTCGAAATTGCCTCTCCCTCTATTCCTCTCCTTTCCTTTCTTTTGCTTGAGGACAAGCAAACCTCTAAGTTTGGTGTGATTTTCCATGATCACTGAGCTAAAACTCATCAAGATCATGGCATCTAAGGGAACAGGAAGAGCAAGGATGTGAACTAAAGGAACTAAAGTGTCAGAAGCTATTCCTTGAAGGACCAAGCACCCCACAGACTATAGGAACATCCACTTCCCAAAATACAGGTTGTTAAGTTCTAATTTTAAGCTTTAACTCTGTGATAGTATTATTATAGAAATTTACCTTAGAAGTTATATAGGAGTAGTAGTAATTAGCATGTCTATTTTGGTTTTATTTCCAATTAAGTTATAATTTATTTTTTCTCATCATCATCAAACATGAATAAAATAGTAGATTTTTAGAATAAAGAGGCAATATTTTTTTTGAGTTCTTAATAAGGAAAATTCTAATTATTTATATGTGGTGGCAATACTTTTTGTCTTCTGAATGAATGCCTGAACAGTGTATATTTTTTATATTGAATTTTATGAATGTTAAAATTGTTGGCTCCTGAAAGAATGATGAACAAGAGAAATGTTATTGATGATCTGAAAAATCATGAAAGTGATTCTTGAAGCAAGAAAAAGCAGTGAAAAAGCAAAAGCTTGTGCGAAAAAAAAGGAAAAAAATAGAAAGAAAAAGAAAAAGCAAGCAGAAAAAGCCAATAGCCCTTAAAACTAAAAGGCAGGGGTAAAAAGGATCCAAGGCTTTGAGCATCAATGGATAGGAGGGCCCAAGGAAATAAATCCAGGCCTAAGCAGCTAAATCAAGCTGTCCCTAACCATGTGCTTGTGGCATGCAGGTCCAAGTGAAAAGCTTGAGACTGAGTGGTTAAAGTCGTGATCTAAAGCAAAAGAGTGTGCTTAAGAACTCTGGACACCTCTAATTGGGGACTTGAGCAAAGCTAAGTCACAATCTGAAAAGGTTCACCCAGTTATGTGTCTGTGCCATTTATGTATCCGGTGGTAATACTGGAAAACAAAATGTTTAGGGCCACGGCCAAGACTCATAAAGTAACTGTGTTCAAGAATCAACATACTAAACTAGGAGAGTCAATAATACTATCTGAATTCTAAGTTCATAGGGATGCCAACCATTCTGAATTTCAAAGGATAAAGTGAGATGCTAAAACTGTTCAGAAGCAAAAAGCTACTAGTCCCGCTCATCTAATTAGAATCTGAGCTTCACTTGAAACTCTGAGATATTATTGTTTCTTAATTTCTTTTCATCCTATTTTATTTATCTAGTTGCTTGAGGACAAGCAACAGTTTAAGTTTGGTGTTGTGATGAGCGGATATTTTATACGCTTTTTGGGGGTAATTTCATGTAGATTTTAGTATGTTTTAATTAGTTTTTAATAGAATTTTATTAGTTTTTAAGAAAAAATCATATTTCTGGACTTTACTATGAGTTTGTGTATTTTTCTGTGATTTCAGGTATTTTCCAACTGAAATTGAGGGAGCTGAGCAAAAATCTGAATTAGGCTGAAAAAGGACTGCTGATGCTGTTGGATTCTGACCTCTCTTCACTCGGAATGGATTTTTTGGATCTACAGGAGTCTAATTGGCGCGCTCTCAATTGGGTTGGAAAGTAGACATCCAGGGCTTTCCAGCAATATATAATAGTCCATACTTTGCGCGAAGATAGACGACGTAAACTGGCGTTCAACGCCAGTATCATGCTGCTGTCTGGCGTCCAGCGCCAGAAACAGGTTACAAGATGGAGTTCAACGCCCAAAACACGTCACAACCTGGCGCTCAACCCCAAAAACAGCCCAAGCACGTGAGAAGCTTTAGTCTCAGCCCAAGTACACACCAAGTGGGCCCCAGAAGTGGATTTTTGCACCAATTATCTTAGTTTACTTATTTTCTGTAAACCTAGGCTACTAGTTTACTATTTAAACAACTTTTAGAGGATTACTTTGTACCTCATGACATTTTCAGATCTGAATTTTATACACTTTGACAACATGAGTCTCTAAACTCCATTGTTGGGGGTGAGGAGCTCTGCAGCGTCTCAATGAATTAATGCAATTGTTTCTATTTCTCAATTCAAACGTGTGTGTGTTCCCATCTAAGATGTTCATTCGCGCTTAATTGTGAAGGAGGTGATGATCCGTGACACTCATCACCTTCCTCAATCCATGAACGTGTGCCTGACAAACACCTCCGTTCTACATCAGATTGAATGAGCATCTCTTAGCTTCCTTAATCAAAATCTTCGTGGTATAAGCTAGAACTGATGGCGGCCACTCTTGAGGATCCGGAAAGTCTAAACCTTGTCTGTGGTATTCCAAGTAGGATTCAAGGATTGAATGGCTGTGACACGCTTCAAACTCGCGACTGCTGGGCGTGATGACGAATGAAAAAGGATCAATGGATCCTATTCCAACATGATCGAGAACCAACAGCTGATTAGACGTACTGTGACAGAGCATCTGGACCGTTTTCACTGAGAGGATGGGAAGTAGCCACTGACAATCGTGACACCCTACATACAGCTTGCCATGGATGGAACTTTACAAACAATTGAGTTGAATATTACATTGTAGAAATTTAGAGGACAAAGCATCTCCAAAACTCCAACATATCCTCCATTAATAAAGTAACAATTACCTATTCCAAACACTTTTACTTCTTACAATTAAATCCAAATAATCTTATTGGCATCCTGACTAAGATTAATAAAATAAACATAGCTTGCTTCAAACCAATAATCTCCGTGGGATCGACCCTTACTCACGTAAGGTATTACTTGGACGACCCAGTGCACTTGCTGGTTAGTTGTACGGATTACAAATTCGTGCACCAGATTTAATGTAAAATTTACATTTTTGGATTCTACTTTGATTTTGTGTGTTTTTTTGAACAATTTCAAGTATTTTCTGGCTGAAATTGAGGAGCTGGAGCAAAAGTATGATTCAAAGGCAGAGAAAGCACTACAGATGCTGTCTAGATCTGACCTTCTTGTACTCGAAAGAGCTTTTCTGGAGCTACAGAAGTTTGAAAAGAAAGTTCTTAATAGCTATGGAATGCTGACATTCAGAGATTTCCAGAAATATATAATAGTCCATACTTTGCTTCAGAATTGAAGGCCCAAAATTGGCGTTTAATGCCAGCCTCCTACTCATGCGTCCAGTGCCCACCAAGGAGAGACCAACATCCAAACGCCTAAAGAGGTGCCCCTAGCCAGTGTTCAACGCCCTAGAGTCCTCATAGCATGTGGATCTCAATCAAGCTGAACCCAAACACTCACCAAGTGGGCCTCAGAAGTGGATTTTAGCACTAAAAGACTGTTTTACCCTTTTTATGTAATCCTTAGTCATTAGTTAGTATTTAAAGACTTTTACACCTCTCATCAAAAGGGGGACACACACTTTACACATTTTTATCATTTTTTTCTACCAGTATGAGTTTCTAAATCTCCTAGGTTGAGGGGAGGAGCCCTGCTGAGTTTTATGGATTAATAAAAGTATTATTGTTTCTCTTCAATCCATGTTTGATTCAATTCTAAGATGTATCTTCGTTCTTCAACTTAATGAATGGGATGACCCGTGACAATCATCTTTGTTCTTCATACTAAGACCGCGTGCCTGACAACCACCCGTGTTCTTCTTGGGTTCGTGTGAATACGTAACTGGAAAGCATCGAACCACCAGCTTGATTATACATCTCTTAGACGGCTAATCCATGACCTCATTGGGGACTTCTCGAGACACCAGTTCAGTCGAGGTATGGAGAGATTAGGGGTTTTGTGGTAGAGGCTAGAACCCAAAGACACAGCATTCTCTGATCTGGAAGATCCGACCTTGTCTGTGACGTTTTGAGTAGGATCATGAAGGAGAATTGACTGTAGGAGCTTCACCCTCAATCATAATGGATCCACACTAACACTGGGGTTCAGATCTGGAGGAGTATTGGTGGCTGCTCAAACCAGCGTCAATCACATACAGCCTGCCATAGAAGGAATCACTCACAGTTAAAGAAGATAATAAGACCAGAGTTAATCCAGAAGGACAAAGCATCTCCAATCCTTAACCATCTTCTTATCACTGGTTACATTCGAATTCACAAAGTATTTTATACTCTATTTCACTTTTATGCATTCAAATCCTATAACTCTTCTATCAATCTGCCTAATATCTACAAGAAAACCATAGCTTGCTTCAAACCACAATCCTCGTGGGATCGACCTTGACTCGCTCAGGTATTACTTGGACGACCCAGTGCACTTGCTGGTTCAGTTGTACGAAGTATGGGAATTCGTGCACCAAGTTTTTGGCGCCGTTGTCGGCGATTGTTCGAGTTTGGACAACTAACGGATTATCTTGTTGCTTAGATTAGGTATTGTCTTTAATTTTGTTAGAGTCTTTTATTTTATTTTCTTCTTTTTTCATAAAATAAAAAAAATTTTCAAAAACCTTTTCTTTCCTTTATTTAATCTTTGTTTTTGGTTTGAGTCTTTTATTTTTGTTCTTGTTGAAATTTTTGAATTCTTTGAGTCTTTCTTTCTAAAAATTTTCAAAAATAGTTTCTTTTGTTTGAGTCTTGTGTTAATCTTTAAGTTTGGTGTCTTCTTGTGTTTTTTCTTTTATTATTTTCGAAAATATTGTCTTTGATTTTCAAAATTTTTAAGTTGGGTGTCCTTTGCATGTTCTTATTTTCGTTGAATTCTTTGAGTTTTATTCTTGGTGTTCTTTTTGATCTTCCAAGTGTTCTTGTCTTTCATCTTGTTTTGATCTTAAAATTTTTAAGTTTGGTGTAGTGTCTTTTTGGTACTTTTCTCTTTCTTCATTGAATTCAAAAATAAAAAATACCTTTTCTATCTTTTCATCTTAATTTTCGAAAATTCCATCATATTTTTCAAAATTTAATTTCAAAATCATTATCTTATCTTATCTTAGTTTTAAATTTCAAAATTCAAATCTTTTCAAAATCAAATCTTTTCAAAAAATCATATCTTTTTCAAAATCTTATCTTATCTTATTTCAAATTCAAAATTTAAAATTCAAATTTCAAATTTAAAAATTCAAAATTCAAATTTCAAAATCAATTCTTTTTCAAAAATTAAATTTCAAATATTATCTTTTTCAAATCTTGTTTTTAATCTTTTCAAATTCTTATATTATCTTTTATAATTTCAAATTTTAAAATCAAATCTTTTTTCAAATCTTTTTAGTTTCTTATCTTATCTTTTCTAATTTCAAATTTTAAATTCAAATATTTTCTAATTTTCTATCCTATTTTGTTATCTTTCTTGAATTAGTTAGTTACTTCCTCTTTCTTCTTTTTAAAAACTTCCTAACTAACCCATTTCTCTTCTAATTTTCGACAACTTCCTTCTATTTCTCTCTCTTCTTTCTCGAAATTCGTTAACTAATTTTTAATTCTTTTTAATTAATTAACATTTTTTTTCGAATTTAATTAATAAATAAAATAAAAACAAAAATATTTCAATTCTTGTTTCTTTTTTTACTTCTCTTTATTCGAATTCTTCTTCTCCTTCTTCTATCTCCGTTCTTCTTCCTCTTCCTTCTACACATCTCACAGGGAGTCCTCTGTTCTTGAACAAAGAGCTCCCATTCTTCTTCTCTCTTATTCTTTTTTCATGTTTATGACCAGGAACAAGGATAAAAAACCTCTCTTTAATCTTGATCCTTGTTCGGTTTCTCGGGAATCCGGACGGGTTGGTGAGGTGTTCCGGGTGATGGGGTAGGGATCGGCCTGGATTTGGGCTTGTGCGTAAGGCGAAAGTGGACGATCTCCCGAGCTCTTCGTGAGGTGAGGGGGTGCCACCTGTAAGGACACTCCGATGCTCAAGTCAGAAAAGTATGCAGGTGGTTAGAGGGTAAGGTATATGGTGACGTACCTTGGGGGAGGGGTAGGACCCTCTCCATATATACCCTGTCAGGAATGGGTCCCAGGAGAACAGAACCACCTTCTCCGAAGCTTCCTTGTACAGCTGTCGAGGAATGAGGTGTAGAGGGGTAGGCATCCGGGTTGCCGCATGGATAGGTTACCCATCAACCTAACCGGTTGGGTCGGGTTGTCCAGGGGTCGAACCGGCCAACAAGCCAGCTAGACTGGGCCGTAATAGTGCCCCCAACGTGCTAGCCATGGCTACAAACGCCGTTGTTGGCGCGTTCTATTTTCTCCTCCGTGGATATTCGCTTGGTCATTCGCCCGTTGCGTGGACGCGCCTTTTACACACGTGCAGTCTTTGTCACTTCGAGAACATGCTACTTATCGCCTCGCTTCTTGCGCCTGCCATTATGTGCATTTATTGCTGATTTGAAAGCAGGGGAAAAAGCCTATTTTGCCCCTGGCTTTCGCTTTACTTCTTCTTCAGTTTCTTTTATGTTTCCCTTTACTGTTATCACGTTTCCTTTTTCCATCTCCCTTGTCTTTCTAAATTCTTTACTGCGAGTCTCTACCTCGCCCGAATCTTCCCTGATTTTTCAGCCCTTTCATACCATCATCATTATTCTTGTAAGTTTCTTTTTCCCTTTATTACTCTGGGTAATCTATTTTACTGCCATGTTGCTTATTTCCTTGGTTTTGTATGCGCATTGCCTATGTGACTGAATTGCATGTTTGCTAGTTTTTAGCGTTAGGTAGATACATTGGGGGTTTACCATTCTAGGATTTTCCCTTTTTGGCCTTGTTTTGGCTGTAGATTTGTGCCTATTTGATTAGAGCTACTGAATAGGCAAAACATAGTTTCTGGGATTATTCCCAGTTTCCTGAACGCCAGAAACAGGTTACAAGTTAGAGTTGAACGCCAGAAACAGGTTACAACCTGTCGTTTAACTCCAGAAACAGCCCAGGCACATGAGAAGCTTAAGTCTCAGCCCCAGCACACACCAAGTGGGCCCCAGAAGTGGATTTCTACACTATCCATCTTAGTTTACTCATTTTCTGTAAACATAGGTTACTAGCTTAGTATTTAAACAACTTTTAGAGAATTATTTTATATCTCATGACATTTTTAGATATGAATTTTGTACTCTTTGATGGCATGAGTCTCTAAACTCCATTGTTGGGGGTGAGGAGCTCTGCAGCGTCTCGATGAATTAATGCAATTATTTCTGTTTTCTATTCAAACACGCTTGTTCCTATCTAAGATGTTCATTTGCACTTCAATATGAAGAAGGTGATGATCCGTGACACTCATCACCATTCTCAACCTATGAATGCGTGCCTGACAATCACCTCCGTTCTACCTTCGATTGAATGAATATCTCTTGGATTCTTTAATCAGAGTCTTCGTGGTATAAGCTAGAATCTATTGGCAGCATCCTTGAGAATCCGGAAAGTCTAAACCTTGTCTGTGGTATTCCGAGTAGGATTCAGGGATTGGATGACTGTGACGAGCTTCAAACTCGCGAGTGTTGGGCATAGTGACAGACGCAAAAGGATCAATCGATCCTATTCCGACATGATCGAGAACCGACGATGATTAGCCGTGCTGTGACAGAGCATTTGGACCATTTTCACTGAGAGGATGGGAAGTAGCCATTGACAACGGTGACGCCCTACATACAGCTTGCCATGGAAGGAGCCTTGCATGTTTGAAAGTAAGAAAGCATTATGTTGCAGGGATTCAGAAGACAAAGCATCTCCAAAACTCCAACATATTCTCCATTATTGAGTAACAATTACTTATTCTATCCCCTTTTACTTTTTACAATTGAAACTAAAGAACCCTATTGGTATCCTGACTAAGAATAATAAGATAACCATAGCTTGCTTCAAGCCAACAATCTCTGTGTATTTGACCCTTACTCACATAAGGTATTACTTGGACGACCCAATGCACTTACTGGTTAGTTGTGCGGAATTACAGAGTGCGAGTGTAATTTTCATGCACCACTGGGTCTTCCCTTCTTCCCGTACCAGGGCGATTGCCAACGCCTCGTCCGTCACAGCCAAGTACAAGAATAGCACTTCTTCATTTTTGGGTTTACCAAGGACAGGTGGCGCCGAGATGATGCACTTGAAGTGATTAAAGGCTTCCTCACACGCTGGGGTCCATTCGAACACTATCCCCTTTTTCATCAAATTAAAGAAAGGCAAAGCTTTGGCAGCTGAAGCTCCGAGGAAGCGGGATAATGATGTCAGCCTTCCTGCTAGCCTTTGGACGTCTTCTATACATCCCGGGCTCTTCATTTGTAGGATTGCTCCGTATTCTCTGGGTTGGCCTCCACTCCTCTTTGGGTTATCATAAAGCCCGAGAATTTTCTGGCTTCCATGGCGAAGGCGCACTTGAGTGGGTTAAGCCTCATGTTGTGCCACTGAAGAGACGCGAAAACATTTTCTAAGTCCCAGACGAGGTCCTCAGCCCTGGTGGTCTTTACTAGGATGTCGTCTATGTACACTTCCACCATCTTGCTAATAAGATCCTTGAATATCTTATTCATTAGCCTTTGGTACGTAGCTCCCACGTTCTTCAGTCCAAACGACATCACCTTATAGTAGTATATTCCCACTGGCGTTATGAACGCCGTCTTTTCTTCATCTGGCCGGTGCATCGGTATCTGGTTATAGCTAGAGTACGCGTCCATAAAACACAGATACCGGTATCTCGCGGCCGCATCCACAAGAGCATCAATGTTTGGGAAAGGGAAGGAATCCTTGGGGTACTGAGGTTGGAATAGTCCACGCACATCCTCCATCTCCCATTAGCTTTCTTGATTAAGATTACATTAGACCACCAGGTCGAGTAGTCTAGTTCTCGGATGAAGCCTGCCTCTAGTAGGCTAGCCGTTTGTCTGGCCACTTCTTCAGCCCTTTCCTAGGACATTTTTCTTCTCCTATGTGCCACCGGCTTGGCTTTTGCTTTCACCGCTAGGTGGTGCGACATGAGCTGGGGGTCTATCCCCCCGGCATGTTAGCAAGAGTCCAGGTGAATAGGTCGCCGTTAGCTTTGATCATTTCCACCAAGGGTTCTTTTAAGCTTTGGGGGAGGTTTCTGTTCACAAAGGTGAATTTTTCCTCCAAATCCCGACCCTGATCTTCTCTATATCCCCTTCGGGCTCCGGCCTGGGTTTGTCATCGACCCTGGCATCTAGGTCGGCGAGGAAGACTCCAGACACCTCTTTGGTATTCTTTCTCAGGGAGAGGCTGGCATTCTCGCACATGACTGCCGTTTCCAAATCTCCCTTGATGGATCCAACCGACTCATCATCAGTGACAAACTTCATCATCAACAGCTTTGTACTAATTACTGCTCCAAATTCATTGATAGTCTTTCTTCCCAGGATGAGGTTGTAGGCCGTGGAGTCTCTCAAAACCGCCATTACCGACCTTTTTCCTTATCCTTGTCCTCCTATGGATACTGGTAGGGAGATTATCCTGTCAGGTTTGATAAAGTGATCTCCCAAGCCAACCACACCGTGCTAGTGTGTCCTCAAGTCGGTGTCCCGGAAGCCCAAAGCATCGAACCCATTGTGGAACATGATATTCGAATCAGCCCCGGTGTCTACTAGAATTTGCTTTACTAGATCGGTTCGAACTCTAGGAGTGATTACCATCGGAGGGTTCTCCGTCAGGTCGTCAAACCATTGGTCCTCTGACCCGAACGATATTGACGGTATCCTTTTGGAGGGGGTGCGGGACTGGATGATGCCACGACCAGGACTTTGGCGTCTTTTCTGCTTGTCAATTTTGACCTGGGAGCCACGTCTCTCCCGACCATGACATTCACTATGGTGAGGCCGGGCTCATGGTCCTCAGGCTCTTGCCGTTGCCTCACCGCGCGGCTCTTGTCGTCTCCAGATTGGTCGCGATCTCGTCTCCTCGGCTCCCTTATTAGGTGGGAGAACTCTGCCAACTTTCCTTCCTGGATCGCCTGCTCCAGCGCATCTTTCAGGTCAAAACAATCCTGGGTTTTGTGTCCATAGCCCTTGTGGTAATCACAGTAGAGGTTTTTGTTCCCTCCACTTCTATCTTTGAGTTGTCAGGGCTTTGACAGGATGCCTTTGTTGGAAATCTACTAATAAACTTCAACAATTGGGGCTGCCAGGGGGGTGTAGTTGGTAAACTTCCCTACTCAGGGGAAATGGCTTGAAAGCTTTGGCTGAGGCTCTGTCCTTAGAGTGTTCCCTGTGCCTTTCCTCGTTACCGGGCTGGTGGGTACGGTTGTAGGCAGGCTGCCGCTTGTTGGCGGCCACTACCTGGCTGACCTCTTCGTCATTGATATATTCCCTGGCCACATTTTGGATTTCTTGCATCGCCCATACGGGATTAGTGGTGAGGTGCTTCCTGAAATCCTCGTTCAGCAACCCGTTTGTCAAGCACAAACTGGCTACCGAGTCAGTTAGGCCATCGATATCCAAGCATTCATCATTAAATCTATCTAAGTACTTCCTGGTCGGCTCGTCTGTCTTCTGTGTCACCCCAAGCAGGTTGATCGGGTGCTTCGCTTTGGCGATACGTGTGGTGAACTGAGCTAGGAAGGCGTGAGTGATGTCCCCGAAGGTCGTCACGGAGCCTTGGGTGAGGGCGATGAACTAACATATTGCCAGGCCAGCAAGGGTGATGGGGAAGGCGCGGCATCTCACTTCATCACCGACCCCTTCCAACTTCATCCTGATCTTGAAGGCCGTCAGATGCTCTTGGGGATCTTGGGTCCCATCGTACCTCATGTCTGTTGGCTTATCGAAGTGCTTCGGTAGCCGGACTTCGAGGATAGAATGGTGAAAGGGGGTTGCCCCCATGATCACGGGTTGTCGCCTTCTCCTTGATCTTTCCCTACTGTCGTCTCTGTTTTCTTCTGCTACATTCCTTGTCGGAGGTCAGGTATATATCACGGGATCACGCCGTCTTCTTGGCATCTCCCTGCTTCCTCCTCGGCTTTTCGACTCTGACCGGTAGTCTGGAGTGCGCCTGGACCGACTTCTTCGGGGACTGCTCTCCCTCTCTAGAGAAGATCGGGACCGGTCTTGCCTCGGAGCTGGTTAGTGGCGTTCTCTGCTCGCGACCTCCCGTTCTAGGTTCTGCACTCTATGGTGCAGCACCTGTATTATTCTGGTGCTGTCGCTGCATGTTCCCCTGAAGAGGCACCTCTCGGGTGATGTTTGCGGAGATTAGGGGCTCTCTGGTAGAGGCTAGAACCCAAAGGCGCAGCATTCTCTGATTTGAAGGATCCGACCTTGTCAGTGACATTTTGAGTAGGATCATGAAGAAGAATGGACTGCAGGAGTTTCACCCTCAATCAAAATGGATCCACACTCACACTTGGGTTCAGATTTGGAGGAGTATTGGCGGTTGCTCAAACTAGCGTTAATCATATACAGCCTGCCATAGAAGAAATCACTCACATTTGAAGAAGACAGTAAGACCAGAGTTAATCCAGAAGGACAAAGCATCTCCAATCCTTAACCATCTTCTTATCACTGGTCACATTCGAATTCACAAAGTATTTTATACTCTATTTACTTTTATGCATTTAAATCCAACAACTCTTCTATCCGCCTGACTAAGATCTACAAGATAACCATAGCTTGCTTCAAACCACAATCCTCGTGGAATCAACCTTGACTTGCTCAGGTATTACTTGGAAAACCAAGTATAATGCATGTCTATCCCATACAGGCCATGAACTCACGTGTCGGTTTACACCTTGCATCCTGACATTACCTAGGAACTAGTCCTAGATATGGCTTATTCTCTGTGGGTGAACTTCGGCCTACAGAAATAGCACTCTTGTAAGTGAACTTCGGCTTACAAGAATAGTCTAAATGAACTTCGGCTTACAGGAATAGTCCAAACACAACACAACAACTCTCTGTTCTGATTACTCTTTCTGAGTATATCTTTACTCTACTCTGGTTACTCTTTTCCTTGTATCTCTTTACTCTGCTCTGGTTACTCCTTTCCTCTGTTTAACGTATGTATTTAAAGCTTTTGTAAATTTTGGTATGAATAGTTAGCCTGTCCCAAGTATAGGTTCATTAAGTCTATACTGAAATAGTTTAACTTTTCATATAATACCTAACCTTAGGTGCAACTCAAGAACTAACTATGTTGCTCCTAGTTTGTTCGCTAATCTCTGTTTGATTCTGTCATTAAAACTTTACAGACTTTTTCTTCGATTTTCATTTCTTCTTTAACTTTTTATCTTTCCTTTATCTTTGCCTCACTAATATGTTATTACCACTCCCTAAGTATTTTATGAAGGTAATTATGAGATTCTGAGCTTAAAGTTGTCTTTCTAAAGCTTTTACGAAAAACTGCCTTTTCTGTGTTATTTTATTATTTTTATTAAAATATTATTTTTAATTAAATATTATTATTTAATATTTTATTATTATTTTTTATTTTATTAATTACCTTTTCTTAACCTAAAAGTTATATAAATACACTTTTTACCACCCGTAACTTTTAATATTTCTACTTTAACCACCCAAACTTTTAGAAATTATAAAATAACTCCCAAAACACCAAAATATTTACTTCCTTTCCCTTTTTAAGATCTAAAGCTTGTTCTTCATTATTCTTCACCACACTCAAGGTGTTCTTCGTAAATTCTTTAGATTCTTTCTCTGTTTTTACCCGTTTTTCAATCTTTTTAGTAACTGATTTTTACTATAATTCATAATAAATTAGCAGCCACTAAAACCCCATATTTTCCCTTGATTACAACACAAATTCAACCCCAATTTAAGGGTTAGGGTTCGAAATTCCAGCAGCCACAAGAACATGCATTCATAGCTTGAATATCATCAGATTTCATCAAATTTTCACTAAAATTTCAACAAGAATCACTCATATAAACAATTAATTTCAAGCATAACCAAATCATATCATAATCACACAATTCAAACACAATTAATCAAGATTAATTTTACCAAAATCCTACCTTGATTTGCTGCCTCAAATCCGGTTATGCTTTTAGGTGTTCTTTTTGCAGTTTTTTCTCCTAAAACACATCAAGAACAACTTTGAATCCATAAAACCTCAACTAACCAAACCTTAATCAACATGTTAGGAAGCAATTCCTAACCTTAAACATTCTGGTAATTGAAGATTCTTGACTCACAAGTCAAGCTAAGCATGATTCCTAAGGAAGAACATCAAGAAAACACATGTTTAAGCATGTTTCCTTAAAAACCGAATTCAAAGGGAAAAAGGACAGCCATCTAACCTTATTTTCAGCCTTGATAAGTTACATGGTTATGTAGAGGAAGAAGAGAGGATCATTTTGGTCGGATTGAAATTTTGATTTTAGTTTTAGTTAAGAAGAAATCAAGCTTTGAAGATCAAGTATTCATGAAGTTTTCTCTCTTTTCTCTCTTTTCAATTTCAGCCAAAGGGAGAAAATGACCAGCCTTGGAGTGTCTTGGGGGTGTAAGGTGAGTTGTGATTGGTTGGCTTGGAGGTAGATTAAAATAATATTAAAATATCTCATATGTATAACTACTAAAACTAGATGTATCGGAACACTCGTAAAAACATCTCTAAAAATTTTTTTTTGAATTAATAAAATAAATAACACTAGTAACATATTTAGTATGAGAATAGAACATGTATGATGAGGCCTTATCATTGCTAAAGTCATCAAAGAGTGCTGATGCTAAGCTGCACCAGTAAACTGTGAACCCAGTTAAACCGATTTCCTATTTTTAACTAAAACAGATCAGGTAATCTTATAATATCATTCAAGCATCTCCTAATACTAATATAATGATAACATTATACTATTATCTTTCTTCTCTCATGAATCGGGTCCGGTTCGTCAAACTGAGACTATTTATGGAAACCAGAATCAAAACTCCTGACCGATATGGTTCAAAAACTATGTTCTTTGTGATTGCGTTGTTGAGCTTGCCCCAAAAGAGGTTCAATCTTAAAGATAAAATAATGATAATGAGCATTGAGATACTTGATAATACAGCAGAGATGTTCCCTTTACTGATCTTCCGGAGAAATTCGTGCCTTCAGAAAAGATTTCGCATACTTGAAAACTGGTTGTTACATACGGACGCTTACTTTAGTATCGAAGTGTCCTTGCAGGTGGTCTTACCCGCCGATTATCATGACCGCACTCCTCACCAAGCTCGCGTCCGGGTCTAAATTCTCAACATTCCACCATTGCTCACACCTAGCCGTACAACCGAGTGCCCATTTCAACGAGCAACCAAACATAAATAAATGGTGAGAAATCACACTTTATCCTTTCAAGTGAAATCTAAAATTTAGAGGATCTAAATCCTTTTTCAATAATTGGTAAATAGTCTTTATTTAATTTTATTTACAAGTTAATCTTTCATCTTTTATTTAATTCTGAAATTTATTTTTATTTTATAATTACTATTTTATTGTTCATCATTTATATTTATAACAATTAGAAATAACAACAAAATAGATCTTTCATCAATCGTGACCTCCATACATATGTTGGCAATGTGAATCAATGAGATTTTTTTTCCTTTTGATTTGTTACATTTGTAAAAATTAAAAAATTTGTATTTGTTATTAATTAAATCAATTTATTTAACACCAATTGATTGGTAAAAAATAAATAATGTCAAAAAATCGATTAGAAGTATCACACAATTGATTGAATTTTCTTTATTTCTTTACTCAATTAGTGGAAAGGGTATAAAATCACAAGAATTTGCTTATCTTAGTTCATATGCAATGCATGAGTCAAGACCTACATCGTACAATGCAATTCTCAGGGCATCATCTCTCTGCCCAATAACTACCCCTTGAACTTGCAATCTCTTTTCATATGCTCCCCTGCCCAATCTCATTGTGATATTTGTGCTACATCTTCAAGTTTTGGAAATAAACTTCTACTCTTGCGAATTTATTTTTCATGAAATTGTCTTTTCAGGTTTTTTGTTTTATGATTTAATTAAAGATAGTAAGATCATCACTAAAGTTTATGTAAAATCTAAATAGAAAATCTTGGTCGAGCTAAAGGTTGTGCAGAGTATAGCATAGTTATTTTTTATCACTGAAGACCCAAGAGGGCAATAGCACTTGCCAAAAAGGCATATTAATTTTAAAATATGAAAGAAACAAAAATTTCATGATCACACAAAGTACAAACAAAAAAAACAAGCGAATTGTAAAGAGGAAGAGGAGCTTCCAATGAGTAATTATGGCTAACAAAGTAAGCACTTAGATGAAATAATACATACAATCAATTGACTTGTACAAAACTTACTTTTTATCGTAAAACAATCAATTATTTTAAAGAATTTTTTCATTGATCAATCAATTATTTTAGTAAAACAATCGATTGTTTAAAGAAAAAAAACATCCTTTTTATTGCTCAATCGATTGCATGAATAATAGAATTAACTGTATTATGAAAAATTAGAAAAATAAAGAATTCTATTCACTAACCAATTGATTTTTAGATCAAAACAATAGATTGTTTTTTGAATGACATAACATAAAAAATAACTTTCACGAACAAATCAATTACTACAATGAAGAAATTGATATTGCATAACGATGAATAAAAATTGATAATTTTTGGAGATGAATAAACGGTGAATAAAAACGATAAACAAATTAATAATCAGGGAGATTCATAAACGATTACAATTGTAGAATTGGATAATTGAAAAATAAATTGATGATTAATTATGCATCAATTATTAATCTTAGTATTAAAAAAGTTAAAATTAGAGTATCTAAATATAAATAAAATTAAAAAAAAAAGATAAAATTCTAAAGATTAGATAGATGAATATAATAAAATAATAATTTATAAAATAAAAATAAATTTTAAAATTAAATAATAGGTAAATGATTAATTTGTAAATAAAATTAAATAAGGATCATTAAACAATTATTATTAAAAAAGCTAAAAAAACATATTTTGTTATTAAGAATATTTAATAGTCCAAACGATGTTGGACCATTATATCCCATGTCGGGTAATTATAAATTTTAGGGACCACTTTGAGCCTCGAGCATAAGTTCAAGAACTATTTTAAGACTTAACTCGATTTATCTATCTAATTGAATTTGAATTTAATTATGTACTGAGTTTAAAGAATAAAACTAGTTTATTTTATCTTTTCATGTAATCAAAGATTATTCAAATTCAATAAGTATTGAATTAATTATGCCTATATTTTAAAAGATTATTTTTTGTTGGTTAAAAATTTACTACAATTAATATTTTTATATTTTTTAAATTCTAAATTAAATATGTTAATTTTTTAAGTATATTATCTTCTAATTTTTTATTATAAATTAAAATTTAAATTATTATAAATTTAATTAATTAATTATTGAATGATAAAGATGATTAAAAAACTGAGATGTTACACAAAGCGGTAAGATAAGACTCACGAATTGCAAAAATAACAGGAGTTCCGCTTCTGTTTGAATTATTCATTTAACACAACATTTTCATTAATCATAAACTAAAAAAAATAAACAAATAATATAACTAAGCAGCTAGAATCGCTATAAATCATGCAAAATTTGGTTTGTGTGAAAGAAAAAGAAAATGACCCATTTAATTAAAGAAAGGAAAAGAATGTGCGAAATTAATAAAATTAATTTTACATCATAATTGAAGTCATTATGTTATAAAGAAAATAAATAACAAAAACTTTATTTGTCTGCACTAACATTTGAGCAAAACAATGAGATACTAAGAAACTATTCACCCCTTTCTGTTATTACTTTTTTTTTCTCTTTTTTATCCCATTTTGTAATATTGAATTAAATTTTAAAGTGATTAATAAGAATTTAAAATTAATTATATAAGTAAAATAATTATTAATATCTTAATTGTATTAGTTATGTTTTTAAAATTAACAAAAATACACTGCTGTATATTTTTAACGGTGAAATGAATTACTTATAAAAAAATTCACCTGTGCCTTTTTATTTTCTTTCTCGTAACAAAAATAGTAACAAGAGCTAAAAGATGAAGAGATGAATGAAGATGAAGAGATGAATGAA
Source organism: Arachis hypogaea (assembly GCF_003086295.3). Lineage (NCBI taxonomy): Eukaryota > Viridiplantae > Streptophyta > Magnoliopsida > Fabales > Fabaceae > Arachis > Arachis hypogaea. Next base: position 81,005,510 of record NC_092041.1, read on the forward strand.
ATCAACGTTCGGAATTATTCCTCCCAATAAATTTCTGCCCAACAACCTAGGTTGTTCTTTAACCCTCTTTGTGTCTAGTTATTTATTTTATTCCTTCCAAAATAGAAAATAATAAGTACCCTCTTTCTGATCTTTCCTTTTCGTTGTTTCACTTTTTTTATTGTCACTTTAATTGTTTTTTCCCATAGACCCTAAATATCGTTATTGCGAATTCTCGAACAGTCTGCATTATTTTTTTTTATATATATATTTTGCCAACAGATTACTATAAAAAGGTAGAGCTAGTTGGATGCACGAAAAGCAATTTATGGATAGCATTATTTTTGAATTTTTTAAAAAATTCGTAGATATCCACAGAGACTCCAATCTCTAGCGGATACGGAGCCCCCATTACCGTCGCGGGGACAGGGTGGAGACAGGGACGGATTATAGGTGGTGAGAACGGGGGCATGTTCTCGCCTCCATGGGGACCCGTTGCGTCAACCCTCGTCTTTGGAGTCTTCTTCCGTCGTCAGCGTCAACCCTGGTCAGTGCTGCCGGCACGTCCATCAGCGACTAATCGCGTGGCTTCCGAAAACCACATCAGCACTACCACTATTGCTACATTTCACCATCGGCGCTCCGTTGAAGATGCATCCACTCCTCCGAGGTACCACCCGACGGCGCCTCCTGCTGCTCTGCCTCCACGCATGCCGCGGTGGAAGTCTCTCTGCTTCGTCGAAGTCCTAGCAAGTGCCTCTTCTGTTCGCCTTGCACAGCCCTAGCCAGTAGTGCTCCCAGCCTCGCCTCCGAGACGCATCGCGTAAGGTCTTCCTCCTCTATCGGCATTTGTGCGATAACAGGTTAGCGGTAATTCACGGTTTTGGTAAACAAAAGTTATGGCTGATTTGTTTTGGGTGCATGTTATAGGGTTTAACATTCATACAAAATGATTCTTTTAATTTGTGGATGCTACTTTTAAGTATTGTTAGTGGAATTGATATATGATTTGAATTTATTATTTATATGATATTGGTTCACTATGCTTTGCTGGAGAGTTGTTGTATGCGTTGGTGGTGGACGAAATTGTGATTCCTTTGTTATTGTATTTTGTAAAATTCATTGCTTTTTCAACTATGTGTGGACACAACTCCATTCAACTTAACCAGCAAGTGTACTGGGTCATCCAAGTAATACCTTACGTGAGTAAGGGTCGATCCCACAGAGATTGTTGGTATGAAGCAAGCTATGGTCACCTTGTAAATCTCAGTTAAGTGGATTCATAGGGTCAAATGTAATCGGATTAGATAATTAAAAGATAAATAAAATAAAAAAAGGATAGAAATACTTATGTAGATCAATAGTGGGAATTTCAGATAGGCGTGTGGAGATGCTAGAATCCTTTCGAATCTCTACTTTCTTATTGCTTTCATCCAATTCTTCTTACTCCTTTCCATGGCAAGCTGTATGTAGGGCATCACCATCATCAATGGCTACTTTTAATCCTCTCGGGAAAATGGTCCTATGCGCTGTCACTGCACGGCTAATCGTCTGGAGGCATCACCCTTGTTGATAGCTACATCCCATCCTCTCAGTGAAAATGGTCCAAATGCTCTGTCACAGCACGGCTAATCATCTGTCGGTTCTCAATCAGGTTGGAGTAGAATCCCTTGATTCTTTTGCGTTTGTCATCACGCCCAGCCTTCAGAAGTTTGAAGCTCATCACAGTCATTCAATACCGGAATCCTACTCGGAATACCACAGACAAGGTTAGACTTTCCGGATTCCCAGGATCCTACTCGGAATACCACAGACAAGGTTAGACTTTCCGGATCCCCATGAATTCCGTCATCTATCTAGCTTATACCACGAAGATTCTGTTGGGGAATCTAAGAGATATGCACCCGGCCTAAAGTAGAACGGAAGTGGTTGTCAGTCACGCACCTTCATAGGTGAGAATGATGATGAGTGTCACGGATCATCACATTCATCAAAGTGTTGTGCAACGTATATCTTGGAATAAGAGTAAAAGAGAATTGAATAGAAAGTAATAGTAATTGTATTGAAACTTGAGGTACAGCAGAGCTCCACACCCTTAATGTATGGTGTGCAGAAACTCCACTGTTGAAAATACATAAGTGAAAGGTTCAGGCATGGCCAAATGGCCAGCCCCCTGAATGATCAAAAGACTGAATGATCAAGGACTAAAAAGTCAAAAGATTAAACTGTCAAAAGATGTCTAATACAATAGTAACTTATCCTATTTATACTAGACTAGCTACTAGGGTTTACATGAGTAAGTAATTGATGCATAAATCCACTTCCGGGGCCCACTTGGTGTATGCTTGGGCTGAGCTTGATCTATCCACGAGCTGAGGCTTTTCTTGGAGTTGAACTCCAGGTTATAACGTGTTTTGGGCGTTCCACTCCGGATCACGACGTGTTTCTGGCGTTTAACTCCAGACAGCAGCATGTACTTGGCATTCAACACAAATTTACGTCGTCAAATTCCGAATAAAGTACGGACTATTATATATTGCTGGAAAGCTCTGGATGTCAAATTTCCAACACCGTTGAGAGCGCGCCAATTGGAGTTCTATAGCTCCAGAAAATATATTTTGAGTGCAGGGAGGTCAGATTCCAACAGCATCAGCAGTCCTTTTGTCAGCCTTTTTCAGAGTTTTGCTCAAGTCCCTCAATTTCAGCCAGAAATTATCTGAAATCACAGAAAAACACAAAAACTCATAGTAAAGTCCAGAAATGTGAATTTAACATAAAAACTAATGAAAACATCCCTAAAAGTAGCTTGAACTTACTAAAAACTACCTAAAAATAATGCCAAAAAGCGTATAAATTATCCGCTCATCACAACACCAAACTTAAATTGTTGCTTGTCCCCAAGCAACTGAAAATCAATTAGGATAAAAAGAAGAGAATATACTATAAATTTCAAAATATCAATGAATATTAATTCTAATTAGATGAGCGGGACTTGTAGCTTTTTGCTTCTGAACAGTTTTGGCATCTCACTTTTTCCTTTGAAGTTTAGAATGATTGGCTTCTCTAGGAACTTAGAATTTCGGATAGTGTTATTGACTTTCCTAGTTAAGCATGTTGATTCTTGAACACAGCTACTTATGAGTCTTGGTCGTGGCCCTAAGCATTTTGTTTTCCAGTATTACCACCGGAAACACAAATGCCACAGACACATAACTGGGTGAACCTTTTCAGATTGTGACTCAGTTTTGCTAGAGTCCCCAGTTAGAGGTGTCTAGAGCTCTTAAGCACACTCTTTTTGCTTTGGATCACGACTTTAACCACTCAGTCTCAAGCTTTTCACTTGGACCTGCATGCCACAAGCACATGGTTAGGGACAGCTTGATTTAGCCGCTTAGGCCTGGATTTAATTTCCTTGGGCCCTCCTATCCATTGATGCTCAAAGCCTTGGATCCTTTTTACCCTTGCCTTTTGGTTTTAAGGGCTATTGGCTTTTTCTGCTCGCTTTTTCTTTTTCTTTCTATTTTTTTCGCCAATTATTTTTTTTCGCAAGCTTTTTGCTTTTTCACTGCTTTTTCTTGCTTCAAGAATCAATTTCATGATTTTTCAGATCATTAATAACATTTCTCTTTGTTCATCATTCTTTCAAGAGCCAACAGTTTTAACATTCATAAACAACAAGATCAAAAATATGCACTGTTCAAGCATTCATTCAGAAAACAAAAAGTATTGTCACCACATCAATATAATTAAACTAAATTCAAGGATAAATTCAAAATTCATGTACTTCTTGTTCTTTTGAATTAAAACATTTTTCATTTAAGAGAGGTGAAGGATTAATGGAATTTATTCATGGCTTTAAGACATAGTTACTAACTACTAATGATCATGAAGTAGAGACACAGAACATAGATAAACACAACATAAAAACCGAAAAGCAGAAAGAAATAAGAACAAGGAATAAATCCACCTTAGTGGCGTCTTCTTCTTGAAGGACCAACAATGTTCTTAAGTTCTTCTATGTCCCTTCCTTGCCTTTGTTGCTCCTCCCTCATTGCTCTTTGATCTTCTCTTATTTCATGGAGAATGATGGAGTGCTCATGATGTTCCACCCTTAATTGTTCAACATTGTGGCTCAAATCTTCTAAGGAGGTGTTGAGTTGTTCCCAATAGTTGTTGGGAGGAAAGTGCATCCCTTGAGGCATCTCAGGGATTTCTTGATGATGAGCTTCCTCATGCATCTCTTGAGAACTGTGAAGGGTCTCTCTTGCTTGCTCCATCCTCTTCTTGGTGATGGGCTTATCCTCTTCAATGGAGATGTCTCCTTCTATGATAACTCCAGCGGAGTAACATAGATGGAAAATAAGGTGAGGAAAAGCTAGCCTTGCCATGGTGGAGGGCTTGTCGGCTATTTTGTAGATTTCATTGGAGATGACCTCATGAACTTCTACTTCCTCTCCAATCATGATGCTATGAATCATGATGGCCCGATCCACAGTAACTTCAGATCGGTTGCTAGTGGGAATGATGGAGCGTTGAATGAACTCCAACCATCCTCTAGCCACAGGCTTGAGGTCCAGTCTTCTTAGTTGAACTGGCTTGCCTTTGGAGTCTCTCTTCCATTGAGCTCCTTCCATACATATTTCCATTAGGACTTGGTCCAACCTTTGATTAAAGTTGACCCTTCTAGTGTAGGGGCGTTCATCTTCTTGCATCATGGGCAAGTGGAATGCCAACCTCACATTTTTCGGACTAAAATCTAAGTATTTCCCCCGAACCATTGTGAGATAATTCTTTAGACTCGGGTTCATACTTTGATCATGGTTCCTAGTGATCCATGCATTGGCATAGAACTCTTGAACCATTAAGATTCTGACTTGTTGCATGGGGTTGGTTAGGACTTCCCAACCTCTTCTTCGGATTTCATGTCGGATCTCCGGGTACTCATTTTTCTTGAGCTTGAAAGGGACCTCAGGGATCACCTTCTTCTTTTCCACAACATCATAGAAGTGGTCTTGATGGCTCTTGGAGATGAATCTTTCTATCTCCCATGACTCGGAGGTGAAAGCTTTTGTCTTCCCTTTTCCTTTTCTAGAGGATCCTCCAGCCTTAGGTGCCATTGATGGTAATGGAAAAACAAAAATCTTATGCTTTTACCACACCAAACTTAAAATATTTCTCGCCCTCGAGCAAAAGAAGAAAGAAGAGAAGAAGAAGATGAAGAAATTGGAGGAGAGTGAGGGGAGATGGATTCGGCCAAGGTATAGTAGAGGGGGTAGTGTTGTGTGAAAATGAAGTAGAATGGAAGGGTATATATAGGGAGAGGGGAGAGGGTAGGTTCGGCCATTTAGGGTGGGATTGGATGGGAAAATGTTTTTGAATTTTGAAGGTAGGTGGGGTTTATGGGAAAGAGTGGGTAGATGTGAGTGGTGAATAGGTGATTGGGAAGAGAGATTGAGGTGATTGGTGAAGGGTTTTTGGGAAGTGTGACATAGGGAAGAGTAAAATAGGATTAGGAGGTAAGGTGGGAATATAGTAGGTGGGGATCCTGTGGGGTCCACAGATCCTGAGGTGTCAAGGAATTCCATCCCTGCACCAAATAGGCATGTAAAATGCCTTTGCACACCATTCTGGCGTTTAAACGCCGAGTGGTGCACATTCTGGGCGTTCAACGCCCGCATGTAACATGTTTCTGGCGTTGAACACCAGTTTCATGCTTGTTAATCATCTGTCGGTTCTCAATTAAGTTGGAGTAGAATCCCTTGATTCTTTTGCGTTTGTCATCACGCCCAGCCTTCAGGAGTTTGAAGCTCGTCACAGTCATTCAATACCGGAATCCTACTCGGAATACCACAGACAAGGTTAGACTTTCCGGATTCCCAGGATCCTACTCGGAATACCACAGACAAGGTTAAACTTTCCGGATCCCCATGAATGCCGCCATCTATCTTATACCACGAAGATTCTGTTGGGGGAATCTAAGAGATATGCGCCCGGCCTAAAGTAGAACGGAAGTGGTTGTCAGTCACGCACGTTTATAGGTGAGAATGATGATGAGTGTCATGGATCATCACATTCATCAAAGTGTTGTGCAACGTATATCTTGGAATAAGAATAAAAGAGAATTGAATAGAAAGTAATAGTAATTATATTGAAACTTGAGGTACAGCAGAGCTCCACACCCTTAATCTATGGTATGCAGAAACTCCACTGTTGAAAATACATAAGTGAAAGGTTCAGGCATGGCCGAATGGCCAGCCCCCTGAATGATCACAAGACCAAATGATCAACGACTAAAAAGTCAAAAGATTAAACTGTCAAAAGATGTCTAATACAATAGTAACTTATCCTATTTATACTATACTAGCTACTAGGGTTTACATGAGTAAGTAATTGATGCATAAATCCACTTCCGGGGCCCACTTGGTATATGCTTGGGCTGAGCTTGATCTATCCACGAGCTGAGGCTTTTCTTGGAGTTGAACTCCAAGTTATAATGTGTTTTGGGCATTCAACTCCGGATCATGACGTGTTTCTGGCGTTTAACTCCAGACAACAGCATGTACTTGGCGTTTAACGCCAATTTACGTCGTCAATTTCCGAATAAAGTATGGACTATTATATATTGATGGAAAGGTCTGGATGTCTACTTTCCAACGCCGTTAATAGCGCGCCAATTGGAGTTCTGTAGCTCCAGAAAATCCATTTTGAGTGCAGGGAGGTCAGATTCCAACAGCATCAGCAGTCCTTTTGTCAGCCTTTTTTAGAGTTTTGCTCAAGTCCCTCAATTTCAGCCAGAAATTACCTGAAATCATAGAAAAACACACAAACTCATAGTAAAGTCCAGAAATGTGAATTTAACATAAAAACTAATGAAAACATCCCTAAAAGTAGCTTGAACTTACCAAAAACTACCTAAAAACAATGCCAAAAAGCGTATAAATTATCCGCTCATCAATTGGTAATCATAGTGGGTAAGAAAATTCTAAAATATGGGATAAAAAAGATTATTATTTCGTTTGTGTTTATCTTTTCGGATTTAAATTGGGTTTGAATGTGGTCAATGTATAATTGGATTTGAAAAATATCTAGTTGTTATCCCTGTAAATACTGAATGATGTCTCAGAGTGCTGAGTAAGAAATAGTAGGTGTATAATCCCATTAACTAACTGTTATTTTGGATGTGTCTTCCGATCAAAGTTAATTTTCATGCACTGCTCCATGGTTCACTTAATATGTATGGTCACTGACTATTTTTTTTGTTATGTTAGGTGTTCCTTGATATAAACATGATTAATAGATGTTTCTATCGAATGACTCTATGAGTCGTTATTCTTGGACCTTTGATTTTGTTGATTAAGAAAAAACCAGTAGTTGAATATTGAAATTTTTTTCTGATGAGTTGTGTTTTGGTTTGTGGACTAGTGATTAACAGGTGCAGTGGTTTAAATTCTCTAAAAAAAATTGGTGTATCTTCCGAACAAAATTACTTTTTATGCACCGTTTCATGTTCCAAATTATGTGTATGGTTATAAAAAAACTGAATTTATTTGGGAACGACAGTGTTCTCTGGTGTTCATTTGATTAATGGAGGTTGCTATTGAATTACACTATGCCTTCTGAGTGTTGTACTTGTGACTTAGTTGATCTAAAAAAACCAAAAGGTGAATCTTGGAATTTTTTTGGCTGAATTGATTTTGGTTTATAATTTAGCACTTAACAGGTGTAATGGTTTAATATCTCTTAAAATGGGTATGTTTTCTGATCAAAGTTAATTTTCATGCACCATCCCATGGTTAAAATTATATGTATCACTAACTGAATTTATTTGGTTTAATTCAGTGTTCTTTGATGTCTATTTGATTAATAAAGGTTACTGTTGAATTACTTTATTTCTTCCTATTCTTGTACCTCTGACTTAGTTGAGTTAGAAAAAAAAAAGACAAGTTGATAGTTGGAACTAATTTGTCCTGAATTGGTATTAGTTTATGATTTGATCATTTAGAGCATTAATGGTCTAAATTGTCGCAAATAGTTTTTATCTCCTCTTACTGTGCGTTTAGTTGAATTTGGAGTAATGAATTATGTATTTTATTCAAACTAGATGTGGGATGTAATATTTTGAACGGTAACGTGTGTTTTATTTGGTATTAATTGGACGCTTGTATTGGATTATATCTTTCGTTTATATTTGTATGTATTTCCAACCAGCGTTGAAAACTCCATAACTTTTGGTTTGTTGCTGAAAACTACCTTGCAGACATGGGAAAACTGATACTACATCGTTCACAATTTTGTGCTCTTCTTCTAGTTTATCAGTTTATTTGCATCTAATGGTCGCATCGTATGTTGACAAAAATTATTGGAGACAAGGTGCTCACCATGTTACATTACAAATATGTTCAAAGATCTAGAAACAAACCATGCCCAATCAAAGCTAGAAGAGATAGAATCAATGGATTTCGGTTTCCTGAAGCAAGTCCCGAGGTGGCCTGTGAAATAAAGCATAATGGTTTTGTTGGCCAAGTCCTACAAACTTGAAACAAGCACGCTGCCTGTAGATGATGGAAGCATCTACATTTGTTTTTGGAATCTCAACTGGTGGTGGGTATAACTTTTTGTATTAAGCAGCATTCAATCGGCTAAACTGCTTTCGGTTTCCATGGTTTTTCCTTTTTTATCCATATCAAGCCGCTCATTTTACACGAACTAATAAACTTGCATGTTGTAGTGGACGACTACCCAATGTTCAACCATGGCATTGCTACTCATGTTGCAATAAAAAAAATTTCACCGTATGAAAATCATACAACTTAGGCATTTTGTCAACAAATGTGCTATGGATACTGTAGACGACAGGATGGAGTTCAGGAAACATTTCATCCTACTCGTGCTGAAAATATTCTTGTGTCTGACGATGCAACACGTCATCTCGCCATAGCACATCGATACAATACTCAATGTTTCTGATTCGGAGAGATTCTGTTGGCCCTTTAATATTTTCAACTGGTTAGAACAGGTGATCAAAACGTAAAAATAACAAATCCTGTAAGGGTTGCATGTTTGCTTTGCTGGTAATTTTTTAATACAAAATGCTAGTTAATCTAACTCAACTTTTGCATCCAAACACTTAACTTGTGTCTGCGATTTCTCTAGGTATTGTACTTCCAATAAATTAAGCATGCCATGACTTTCTGCATGGATAGCCATGGAGCTCAGTGCTATGGCATCAACTGTTCAACCAAAGGTATTCACTGAAACGATGCTAAAGGATTCTTGTAGCACAAAGAACTTATTTGCTTTTTTTACGTTGCTATTTTTTTCCTGAGATATTTATAATGAGGTTGTCGATTTCTTTTGTAATAAATTGCATGTGCCCTTCCATGGACCTAACATTTATGGTTGTGTCATCAATTAAGAATTACTCCAATTTGTCCGTAACGATAGTGTCTTCTTTTTCAATCGTACATTGATGTGTCCTCCCTAGATGTGTCTTATGTTTTATGTGCCTTTTGATTAGTTGTTGTTCTTGAATAGGATTGTGTCGACATTGGCGAGAACAATGAGGGGGTCGTCAAAGGATGTGCAAGTAAGGGGTGTTACCTTTTGAAGAATCTTTAAGTTGCATGTTTCAAAGTTAAAATAGGAGAACAATAAAAGTTTTTTAGAACTTACTGATGATGCCATGTTTTTAAATTGCTTGATAACATGTATTAGTTTACTTTGTGTTGGTTGTGTGATTTAAAAGCATTGTGTGGTTGTTGTGTATGAATAGTTCGGTGATTTGAATTCAGGGATCTGATAAGAGAGGGGGAGTTAGTGATGGCTTAGTGCGCACAGATGCACCTTTAGCTGCATTCGACGAGGATGACGATGATGATGAGCCCATTGCCAAAAGACTGTGTAGAAAAATTGATGGGACAAGAATGCCTCAACTTCATATGACAAAAGGGGACACCGGCACGACTAGCCAGACAGAAACAACAGAGAAATCAAAAGTGAGTAGACGTTACAACTTGAAAAATCTTTAAGTTGCATATTTCAAAGTTAAAATATGAGAACAGTACAACTTACCCTTAAAAAAAGTTACTGGTGATGCCATGTTTTTAAATTACTTTATGACATGTTGTATTAATCTATCTTGCATTGGTTGTGTGATTTGAAAGCACTTCGAAGTTGTTGTATATGACTATTTTGGTGTTACAAATTCAGTGATCTAATAAGAGGGGGAGTTAGCATTGACTCAGTGCGCACAGATGCACCTTCAATTGTATCTGACGAGCATGGCGATGACGATGAGCCCATTAGCAATAGGTTGCACAGAAAAATATAGTGAACTAGAACACCTTAACGTCATAGGATGGAAGGGGACACCGGCACAATCAGCCAGCCAGAAACAACAAAGAAACCAACCGACCCAGAAGATCTTGAACCCAAGACTCCATCAATAGCATTGGTGCAGTATTCAGGATTTGATGAATATTCTCGTAAATTTGAAAGGCAAGTGAATGCTAAAAAATATTTTACGGCTAGTATGCATCTATTTTGCTATCGACTCTTTCAAATTCATAAAGGTTACCCCCTCACAAAAGTTATTTTTGAAACAGTGATCCTTACATCTTATCTCAGAGAAATCCAAAGTGCGAAAAGTTCATCTTGCCACACACCCAGTCCATAGTGCCCCTCATTCTTGCTTGAGATGACTCAGATGTTAAAAACATCCACACCGTCCCCCCTCCCCCCTCTATGTTCATCTGTTACTTCAGGGACAAAAAATAACTAAGAAGCATGAGCAACGAATCAATGGGTGGGGTGTGTACATATCTCTTGGTAGCTAGCAGACGTGGCGTCGTATGATAGTAGACCACAACTGGTCCTAGTAAGGGAGGACTTGTGCACATTGAAATCGTGTTGTTGGCTCAATAACAATGTATGTAACCCAAAATCATGTTACTTCAGTTTGTTTTGATCGCGTATTTTGGCAATATTTATATTTTAAAAGCTGGTGATATAGGTCGTGCACTGGATGTGTTGTGCATTCAATGATTCAAAGACAAAAAGATTCACACGTCACTTTTACTACGTGTGTCCGGGCATACTAGTAAGGATACTTTTATACCAATCCTTTATGTACATTATAGGTTATTAACATTTACAAAGTCTTCTTTGGACAAGAAATGGTCATGGTATCAAAAAATTTGAAGGACTTTAAGGACAGGCTAACTCCCATGTATATGGGTTTGGGTGAACACTTCGGTGCCGATACCAACTATTTTGACAAGGTGGTAGCTACAAAGAGAAGCTGGGTAAGTCTATTTGTTGTATGATATGTTACTTACATCGAATGCAACAGAACAACTAAAATGTGTTTTTGTTTATCCATGAACGTAATCTGTCTAGTTACAAGTGTATATTATTACAGTGGTTTTTTCTTGTATGTATGCCCCATCACTAGTGGGTGTATGCATTTGATGTCTCCGAAAAAAGACTTTTCGTACTAAATAGTTTACACACTAAACCACATGATACATCACGGATGAAGATAGATGCAAATGCGGTACAAAAAGATCTCATGACTCGGTTAATCTATTTTATCGATAGTATTGTATTACGTTTAAACTTTAAATGAGTTTTAGGGAAGGCTCATTAAAAACATAGCTAAGGTTGTCATCCCCATGTCTAAGTCCATTCAAAGAGGTCTGCCTTGCACATATGCCTCTGTTCCAATACAACCAAACGGGTGAGTCCCCCTCAAAACCAAACAATATCTTAATTTGCACGTTTACTTGAGATTTATACCTGTTCTCCTAATACAGCCCATTGTTTCCATTCACCTAGTTTTGATAGTGGGGTATACGCCATAAAATTCATGGAGTACTGGACCAAAGGCAAGTAAACTAAATGAATGGGATTATGTGAGCTTCCAAATCCTATTGCTGAATAACTAATTATCTAAACACACATGACTGTCCGTAACTAAATGCCGTCAGACAACATTGACTTTTACATGCAGGACACCATCAAGCTATATAAGATGGAAATAATGCTAAATATCATTCTAGATCATAATAATTCAGCCATTGAACAGGCACTGAACGCCCTTAACAATTATCCTAAACCTGCTGTATGCCACAGCTAACCAAGGAATAAACGTAAAGAGGTTAAGACACATTCACATCACCTGGCAACAAAAGCATGCTTCGACGAGATGAAGGATTGCCGAAGAAACAGACCATCAAAAGGAGCTAAACATGGGAAGAAAAGAAATGCATAGAACATTCTTCTTTACCTAGTCCAGGGATACCCTCACATGCTGAGCTGTATTTTGTTGCAACTTGATATTTTCCTTTTGTTACACATATTGATTGTTTCTTTTGGATTTTTATGTTGTTATTAGCGAGTATTTATTTTGCGAACCCTATTGAATTTTTTTGGTTAATTAACGGAGAATGCGTGTATTGTGGATGTGAATCTTGTCTTGGGACATTGGTGTGTCTTATTTTGCACATGCTAAAGACTTGCTACATTTTAAAGTGTAAATGTCTGAATTGGCTAAGCATGTTAACGTTTTTGAAGTGTTATTTCTAGATGTGTCTACTTATGGACGTGTCTTATAATGTATGTGTCTTTCGTTAACTATGAATGTGTTTTTTTATGTTGGTTTCTATTTTGGTTGTGTCTTATTCGGAGGTGTTTATATATAGATGTGTCTTCTGATAGATGTGTCTTTTGCCAATGTGTCTTTTGTGTTTTCATTTAACTATGGATGTATCTTCTGAGAGACGTGTCTATTTTTGTCGTGTCTTCTTCGAAAGTGTCTGTATATGGATGTGTCTTCTGCTGGAGATGTCTTTTGCCAATGTGTCTTTTTGTGTTTTTGTTTAACTAAGGACGTGTCTTCTGAGGGACGTGTCTATTTTTGTCGTGTCTTATTTGGAGGTGCCTATATATGGATGTGTCTTCCAATGGAGGTGTCTTATGTTAATATGTCTTCTGTGGGTTTGTCTTTCTATGGATATGTCTTATAACAAAGGTGTCTTTTTTTGGTCATGTTTTTTTTTCCTTAGAATCGAAGTTCCAAGTAGTTGGATTCTCGAATAAGCCTTAATTGAACTAACTTGGGAACATAACCTTGCAAAAATGAAACACAACCAAAATTAAAGAATCTACTATGTTGTGTCCTCCACATTAAAATCACATAAAAATCGTGATTATTTGGTGAGCTAATTGAAATTTAAAAAACTTATAACAGTATAATCATATCAGTGGATCACACTGAAAAAATAATCATATATCTTCAACTGAAAATTGTTTATTAAATCATATACATAAATAATTTGTTAAAAAGAAATTAAAAAAATCCAAATAAAAAAAAGAATTCTCCTTAAAATCCATAATCAAAATTCTTCTAACTATTTTCAAACGAGTTTAACAAAGACATGAACCCGCCATGTTCTTGTGATTTATTCGCTCTAACAGCAGAACCCACCGCTACATTTTAATTGACTGCTACATCATTTTCTAGAAAAAAAAACACTAGAATAAGTCAAGTCTATCCATAAAGTCATCTCAACAAGGGATTCGAAATTAACCAAATGGTAAACACATACTAGAGGTGCATTTTTCTTCTTTCTTCGCATAGATTTCTTGATCGAGCTATTAATAAATCCCAAATTTGTGATTTATCTTGTGCTTATCTTGGGGAATTTTATCACATTTTCTCACATTTATTCAATGAAATAGCATGGTTTTGTAATTCTCCTTGAATTTCTGCTTAAGTGTAAAAACATGCTTTTTAGGCCTTTAAATTGGTAATTTTTATTCACCTTTGATTCCACTAGATGGCTTGATGTGTTGTTAGTGAATTCAGGTTGAAAACGCTAGGGATAGATTAAAGGAGTGAATAGAAAATCATGCAAGTGGAGAACTCATGGAAAAACAAGGATTTGGAGTGCACACATCGACGCGCATGCGTGCCCGATGTGCACGCGTTACGAGGTTGCATGGCGACACATACGTGCACATGACGCGCACACGTGGATGGAATAATGCCAAGTGATGCGTACGCGTGACCCACACGTACGTGTCACTGCTTGCATGTGACCTCATTAATGTGAAAATGCTAGGAGCGATTTCTGAGCTGCACAGGCCCAAATTCAACCCATTCTTGAGGCTATTTCATGCAGAATTCAAGCTTGGGAAAAGGAGGAGCACTTAGTTGTAAGATACCATCATGTAGTTTAGTTTTCTAGAGAGCTTCTCTCTAGAATTAGGGTTCTTAGGTTATTTGCATCTTAGATCTAGATCCAATTTCTTGATTTCATCTTATTTACTCTACACTTGTTTCTACACTTTAATTCTCTTAGTTTGTGATGTTAATTTTCCTTTCATACCTCTTTTATGTTTATGAATGCTCATGTTGGATTTGGATCCCTTTTTAATGCAAGTTGATGTTGATGTTCTTTTATTATTGATTTGAGTTGTGATTTTACTTTCCTTGCAATTGATAGTTGGTAGATTTTACTATTTCTTGCACATTTACTATGCTTTCCCTTTATGCCTCCCAAGTGTGTGACAAAATGCTTGGTTGGATGTTAGAGTAGATCTTGAGCATTCTTAGCTTGGAAAGAGTAATTAGGCAATCTTGAGTCATGAATACCCAATTTAGATTGGTGATCTAGAGTTGTGGTTAATATAATTTCTATTGACTCTAATCTCTTGCTAATTCAATTAGTGAGTTGATTAGGATTTTTGGATTGAGATTAACTAGTCTTATTTGACTTTCTCTCGTGGAAGATAACTTTATGTCCTTTTCCATTGTTGGAGTTGACTAAATAGGATAAATTATTGTTAATTATTGTATTAATGACTAGGATAGAAAGCCTATAATCTCAACCCTTGCCATGAATGTCTCTCTTTATTACTTGCTCTCTTTATTTGCTTGATTTACTTTTCTTGCCCCTTTATTTTCTTATCCCTTTTATAAATCAAAATCCCTCGTTCCTTCATAGCCAATAAACATTCACTTCATTGCAATTCCTTGTGAGACGACCCGAGGTTTGAATACTTTAGTTAATTTTCATTTGGGGTTTGTACTTGTGACAACCAAATCTAAGTTTGATGTGAGAGTTGTTTATGGTTTGGAGCTATGCTTGCAACGAAGTAATTCTTTTCTATAAGAGGAAAATCTAGACCGACGATGATTCTTGCTATCAGCTATCCAATTCAGTCCATGCCTCTTCGATCTCAGCCGACCCTTTGTTGCCACCTTTGAAAGACCCCGAATGTTATTTGCACCAAGAGCGGATTTATATTGTGTCACCATGTTGTTCTGTGTAGTTGCAACACTTTTGGACCCTAAGTTTGCATGATAATCAAATAGCTTGGCCATCAAATTGTCAAGACCTGAATGTAACATGGCCGTTTCTTCGTCACAGGTCATTATATCCTGGGCAACATTAAAGAAGTGTGAACACAATCTTCTGACTAAGTTGTGTCTTTCATCCGATCGATTCTCGTCGTGGTTGCTCTTGATGTTAGTGTACATTCTTGCTCCATTGAGGGAGAACATAGCAAGATGGTACTCTGTCTACTTTGTAATATGGAAACACATCAAGACAATGGCAATAAAGAATACCTCTTTAATCAAACATGTTGCACTCACACCGAACCTTATGTGTCAATGGGTCAAACTTGACATCATTTGTGTATTACCTAGACTCCCCATAAAATAGGTATTGCTCCTCGATGTTCACACAGAACAAATTACCCTATTGAGTCACACCATTGATTAAACAATCCCCTTTTTCTTGAATTTATATTCTACTTCCCTAAACATAGAGCCTGTGTACTTACGTTGAAATTGTCTTTCAATTGTAAAGCTGGATGAGCAGGGGACAACTCCTTTAAAATCTGCATCATCGTCTTCTAGTTCCTTTTGCTCCTTGTTTCCAAGCACATTGTCATAATCATGTACAAACTGAACCAATCAACTATTGCAATGCAAGAAATCCCCATAAAAAGCGTGCATACTTTCACTCCTCTGAGTACTTCTCATACCAGCCCAAAATTTACCTTAGAAATAGACTGGAATCCACAATCATTGATTGTCATAAAGGTCTACAAAAATAAAAAATGCAAAAACCACCATCATGAACACTTAGCTACATCACCACACACATCTACAAACTTAGTGAAGCAAAGAGCCATCGACCTTCAAATAGAGACATCCCATAAAGCATTCAAATAAGTTATAAATCATCGGATGAGAATGAAATCTAAAATCGAATATACTCAAAGAAAAGCTTCACAAGAAATTTACTATCCAAAAAGAACATATAAGCACATGAAAAAATGAACCTGATAGCCATTTATTGTGCTCTTGATTAAACTCATCAATGAATCCAGCCCAATCCTTCTCAAAAGATTCCACAAACTGGACATTCCATATAATGGTAGTCATTTTAGCATGTATTTCTCTATACCGAGCATATCCTCCAAGCTCATGTGGTATCTTCTTCAATATATGTAATATGCACCATCGATAGAGAGTATTTGGAAGGATATTCCTAATAGCACAAAATATGGACTTGTACTGGCCCATGATGATGGCCTGTAGGACAATTCCCATGCACTTCAACCATTGCGTAAAGACCCACTTAAAATTATGTATTTTCTCATTCCCCAGCAAAGCACATCGAAGCATAGTGGACTTCCTGTGATGGTTGACACTAACAAAAGATGTAAACGGTAGTCCATGCTTGCAATAAAGATAGTCACAAGTAAGAACTCACGATAATGTCAAAACAAGAAACCTTTCAATAGAGATACAAATACACATGTACTTGTTTCTACTATATGTTGTATCAAATAGCATCACGTTTCCATAATAATCATAGGAAGCCCTACACTTTGCATCTATCCAGAGTGCACTCCTAAACTTGTTAGCTGCGTCGACATCTACTGCATAAAAAAAATTCGGGTTAATCTTTTTCATTCACAAGAAATAGCTCAACATTTTCTTAACATCTGTGTTTTCGTCAGCACAACACAGATTATTTGTAATGTAATTTCTCACATCATTTTCTGAGTAACCCAAATTTGACGACCCACCAACCTTGTTTGCCAATGCGAGGTAAGTCTTGTTGGGTCGTATGCCAGTCTCATCGTTGTCCTCAATGACACACTTGGCATGCATAGTCAGTTCTTTGTACTCAAGGTAATTGACAGATTTCTTAGCAGAACAACGGGTGGCTATGCTTCAATTCTAATTTCGACACAATCCAATTATCCTTCTGTCTATCAAACATCACGTACATCCTTGCTCTACATCTGGCGGTTGTTATTTTCTTTACTCGAGATGCTGCCTTCACTTGAGACTCCCAATAACCTTCATGATTGCAAAGTAATCAATTGGTTAATGGGTATCCTTAATTCCTTCCTTGTCTTGTCAAAATTGGTGTTCCTAATCTTAGTCATGAACCCAACTTTCTTTACATTAGAACAGATTTTTTGTGCCTACTATAATAAAACAAATCACAATCGTACATAGGAGATTTTCTCTAGTTGAATTACAGTATGATCCGACAACTACAACTCCATTTAGAGAAAATAACATTCAATTCCGAACACACTTAAAAATTTAGTCTCAAACAACTCGTTAGTATTATGACAACAATAAATAAATTTTGCACCTCATGACTCAATTTTGTATCAGCATCTTTCAACTCAATAACGTCTACAAATTCTTTTTCTTGAAATAAAAAACACCCTAATACAACTGAGCATATCAAACCAAAAACATATAATAAAAGGAGATAAGCATCCATTATTCAATACCCAAAAAAACTCTTCCAACATCCATTTATTCATTGATAACACTAATGTGTAAACAAACAAAAGTAAAATAATTTCAAACAAGAATTTCCATGTTAATATCTAGAAAATAAAAATCTAAACAAAGTTGCGAAGAAGCATACAACATGGTGAACAAAAAGATTCAAAAAAATACATCATGTGTCGAAGTTGTAGCATCATGCTAGGATAAAAGAATATCCACAAAAATTATAATTAAACAAACAAAAGCATAATACTTCCAAACAAGAGTATCCCTATTAATACCCAAAAAAATTATAAACAAAGTTGCAAAGAAACATACAACTTGGAGAACACAAAGAGACGAAAAACTCATCACAGATCTAAGTCCTCCCATCAGGATATTATAGAGAAGATCCACACCAATTACACTACCAACACACAACTTACCTTTTTTACACGTTGAGGCTCATATTCACTCAAACATCAAACATTGACTTTGGTGGACTTAGAATGATCACTCACATCATATGAAGTGTCATGTGATCCTTCTTCACAAATTGATGGATCCATCGATGAAACACTCTCAACTCACCTTCAACGAGAACAACTATACCTTGCTCCTATGGAGGTGGAACGCTATGGCTCCATGAGAGGGGCTATTGATGTTGCTGAACGTATGTGAGGGCCATTGGGTGTGACGATCAAGGGGCATGCACGACGATGATGATAGCTACGGTGGGATTGGGGTACAATATCGGTGTCGTATGATGGGTTTCTCTTTGACGGGAAGGGTTGTATCATAAACAGGATCGGGGAATGGCCCTTCGTGTTTCATCAATCTCTACGATGGCACGGTGATGGCGCAACTGTAAAACCCGGTTAATTAATGGCTAATTAACTCAATCAAAATTTATTCTAGAAAGTCAAAAATATAATTTTTATGGCTTAATATGATAGAGGAGATTGAGACAAGAATTTTGGTACCAATTTTATAAAAATCGGACCGAGATTGGACCGAACAGGCCAAACTGGGCCAACCGGACCTAAAGTGGGCCCTTGGCCCAACTAAACTAAACCAAAACCCTAGTTTTCAGCACTCTCTCTCCTCACAACATACAAACACATGCTGAAATTGATATGGAGGGTGGAAGAATACTCTCTCAAGTTCTATCTCTCCCTTGATCTTCAAACCACCATAACTTTTGATTTAGAGCTCCGATTGTCGTACCATTTGCGGCCACACGTTCATCGCGGAGAGCTCTACAAAAAACATACAATCAATCTTGAGATAAGCCATGTTTTACTCTTCGAAATTCCAGCCCTTGTTTTTGAGTTTCATGAGTAAAAATGTTGAGAGTTTGGGCTTTTTGATGTTATAGGACCCAACTCTCTTGAAGGAGAATGTTAATCTTATCTCCTTGGACCTTGGGTGTGGTAATATTCTTAACCCTAGTGTAATTTATTGTTCTATGATGTTTGGGTATTGAGATGTTGTATATGGGTATGATGATTGTGGCTTAGGTTGTGTATATGTGAATATTTGAGACTTTGAAAAGGTTGAAGAGGGTTTTGTATAAAAAAATCTATTCTTGGAGGTGTTGAGACCTTGAGAGCTTTTGAAAAAGTGGTTTGGAAGTGCTTCGGTTGAGCTTGGGAAATCGGCTAAGGTATAGTCTCGGTTTCACGTATCTAATATGTAATGTGGTGGGAAATACTTAGGCTAGAGGCCCTAAGATAGGCATTGAATTATTGATGTTGTTGAATGGTTGAGATATATGATGTGGTCATATATGTGATGATGATTATTGATTCCTTGATAGTATAATGTATGAGAAATATGCATGTTGTGATATATGCTTGATGATTGATTAAGGTTGAATTGTGGGTGAAACCATGTTGATGGTAAGTATGATATTGATTATGTACCATGATGGTTGATTGGAAATGGTATTATTAGAAATTTGGATGAGAAAGGATGTATGACATGTTAATGTATTTGTATCTTAGCCATTTAATTGAGAAGTGTTAAAATGGTGAGATGATGTTTTGGGAATTATGGTAAAGTGTTAAAGTGTGAGTTGAGGAGGCTTGATATTGTTTTTGGTATATTTTGATTGATTTCAAAAAGGGATGAAATTGACATGTTTTGGTTGATTTTAAAAAGGGTTGAAAATGGCTTGTTTTGAAAATGGCACCTTGTGATTTTGTATGAAAACATGGTTTTTGGGCATACTTTGATGGGACATAACTTAGACTACGAATCCCCGTTTTGTACCAAACTTGTTTAGAAATGAAATTGGAACCGGGATGTCCATGTCGTTGGAAGATCGGGCAAAAAACAATTTAAAATGAGAAAGTTATATCCGTCGGAAGATTGGGGGTTGAATTTGTGAATTCTGCAGCATTTAAGTTAGAAAATTTTTAGCAAAATGACCCTCCGCGCGTAGGCGCACTTGGCACGTACGCGTCGTTCTTCAAGAACACACTATCCACGCATGCGTGTGGTGTGCGTGGGCACGTCGATGTGATGCACCCAATGCCCAGCCATTCTTCCCGAGAGTTGTGTCAGAGTTGTACCAGTTTTGTGCATGGGGGCACAAACATACCCACGTGTACGCGTGGCTGGCGCGTACACGTCGTTTGGCTATTTTTCAATCTACGCGTCCACGTGAATGACGCATACGCGTCGATGAGCTTTGTGGCCTTCCACGCGTGCGCGTGAAGTATGCGTGTGCGTGTCCATGTTTTCATCCCAAAGTTGATTTTTTGAGTTATAAAAGCCAAATTTCACACTTCTAAGCCTCCGATCTCACCACTTATGTCTTAAATCATTATGATATGCCTAGCAATGAGAAAAAGAGTTAGTGAATGTGGTAACTTGTGAGTGAAGCAAGGGAAAAATGAATGATCAATGAGGATCAAAGATGATTATGTGAGATGCGGAGGATGGCGGTGGAAGTGCTTGTTATGCCATGGGCCGAAGGGCCGTAATTGTTAATGAATTGGCTGGTTATGGATTTAACCGTGAGCCGGATGGCTAGATTATTGCCGTGTTATGGCGGAGCCATGATTATGGCTAAGAATAAATGCATATATGCTGTTGAATGAAATTTGAATGTTGTACTTCCACTATCGGAGATAAGAGTTTCCTTTGGAGAAAGCAGTGGCTAGCCACCACGTACTCCAGGTTGAGACTCGAAGCTCTTTTGACCCTATGTCGTTAGGGTGGCCGGGCACTGTGAAAGCCTCGGATGAGCTCACCCCCATAAATATTCACCAGTGAGGGTGATGGATATGGATCATGATTATGATCAAGTTTATATTGAGTATAAATCGAGTTGAGGAGACACGGCAGAGGGACAGTCCAATGGTTAGCTACCAGGACTTGTCGGGATGGCTCTATAACCGACAGATGATATCATCAGCCATTAGAGATAGGCATTCATCATATGCATACTATGTGAATTGTTTGAGATTACCTATTTGACTGCATATTACTTGCGATCTGTCTAAATGCCTTATCTGTTCCTACTTGTATATCTCTTGTTTGAAATAACTGTGTTTGCCATATTATACTCTTGCTGGTGATTGGGAGGTCTGAAGGAATTGGAAAGGGAAGTATAAGTTAGACTGAAGGATACTTAGTCAGTTGCCCTTATGGTTTAGCTTGTTTATAAGCTTTGATTTTATCTGGAGAAAGTTCTAGGATTACCTTCGGCTTTTCTCTATTATTACATGTTATATATGTGGGAACTTCTACCATGCTGGGAACCTCTGGTTCTCACCCATGCGGATTTTGTAGTTTTCAGATATAGGACGTGAGGCTTCTCGCTGAAGCATGCTGGCGACTTCTGGATTAGCAAAGATCCTTTATTCTCGGGACTCTATTTTGATTTTATGTTTTTCCTTAGATACTTTTATCTCTATTAAATAATACAAACTGTGATGACTCCTCTTAGAGGGGATTTTGGAGAATAGGTTCTTTGTTTTTGTGTCCCTTTGGGTTTCCTTGGGGTTTCCTTATTTTATTTACATGTATATATTGCTATGCTCGGACTGGTTATCTTTGCAACCGAATTTTGAGTTTTAATATGCCCATTTTGACACTCTTTTGTATATATATAATCTCGCGTTGGTTTATCCTTGCTCGTTACGTTATCGATCGAAGTGTGGCGCTTTCGAGTTACGAATTTTGTTTTACCCCTTTTTCTTAAAAAGGCTCCTAGTTATAATCACTTTTTTACAATACTATTCGTACTAAATTTTTATTTTAGAGGTCGTAATACCTTGCCATTTCTGAATTATGACTTAAGCATAAGACTCTGTATGGTAGGGTGTTATATTATGGTATCAGAGCAGTTCGTTCCTGTAGAGCCTGAGGGACGGACTGACTATGCTTCTGTGTATTCTCTGTATGTGTGTTATGTGCTATTAGTACATCTACTGATATAATTGGTATAAACGTTCATGAGCATGCATTTGGGACCTTGAAGCACTAAACTTCCGATATTGAGACTGATCAACTTAATATCGATTGTTTGGTGTGTATAGGAACCAGATGGCGCCTCCTGGACACGGTAGAGGCCATGGGATAGGTCGTACTAATGCTCGTGCACCGGAGATTAACCCTAATGACCCGGTAAACTTTATGACGGCGTTGGAGAACATGGCTGCTGCTATGCAGGCCACTGCTGTGGCTCTTGGCCAACAAATGAACAACCATGACAATGACGGAGGTAGAGTTCAGGGCCCGATGACACTGGCAAACTTCTTGAAGGTTAATCCACCTAAGTTCAAGGGAACTACTAGCCCGACTGATGCTGATACATAGTTTCAGGCTATGGAGCGAGCACTGCAAGCGCAGGTGGTACCTGAAGTGCAGCATGTTGAATTCGCTACCTATTTGCTCACTAGGGAAGTGTCGCATTGGTGGCGAGGAATCCGACGTCTCCTGCAGCAGGGTGATGACTATATCACCTGGGATATCTTCCGAGAGGAGTTCTATAAGAAGTACTTTCCGACTTCTGCTAAAACAGCTAAGGAACTTGAGTTACTGCAGCTGAAACAGGGTACTATGTCCGTATCTGAGTATACTGACAAGTTTGAGGAGCTGTTCAGGTTCTCTCGTATGTGTCAAGGGACTCCGGTGGAATATAAGGAATGGAAGTGTGTTAAGTATGAAGGAGGACTCCGGAGCGATATTTTTAGTTCAGTGGGACCAATGGAGATTATGACTTTTTCTGAGTTAGTGAACAAGTGTAGGGTTGCTGAAGAGTGTGTGAAGAAGGCAGCCGCTGAGAGAGGAAGTCACAAGGGATCATTCCCACAGAACCGAAGGAAGAACTTTGCACCTAGAGGTCCGCCTTTCAAGCGGGGAGGTTCTTTTAGGAGGCCCAACAACAACAACAACTCCCAAGGGAAAAGGTTTGGGAAGCAGCCTCAGAATGATCAAGCTTGTACTAGGTGTGGAAGTCACCATCCGGGAGCACCATGCAAGGCCGGATGGGGTTTGTGCTACAATTGTGGAAAGGCGGGGCATAAAGCCGTAAATTGCCCGGAGAAGCAGAAGCAATGTGCTGGGAAAGTACAACAGACTAGTCAGGTGTTCACCACCTCAGCTATAGGTGCCGAGGGATCTGAGACACTTATCTGAGGTAACTGTGAAATGGCTGGTCAAACTTTAAATGCTTTATTTGATTCTGGAGCAACACATTCATTCATTGCATTTGAAAAATCTAGTGAGCTAGGCTTGAAGATTGTAGTTTTAGGTTATGACCTAAAGGTGTATAATGCTACTCATGAAGCCATGGTAACTAGGCTAGGATGCCTGCAAGTTTCCTTTAGGTTCAAGCAGCGTGAATTTGTCCATAATTTAATTTGCTTGCCGATGATCGGTCTTGATCTTATCTTGGGATTGGACTGGTTATCTGAGAACCATGTCCTGCTCGACTGTTCTACAAAAATAGTGTGCTTCATGTCGGAGGATACAGAAGGACCGGTTGTAGTGAATAGTTATTACTTGAACTCTATGATGGTGAATTGCTCTGGGACCGAATGTCAGGGTATCCTGTTGTTGACCGCGGGGTGTTTCGGGTGATGATCAAAGATTGGAACGAATTCCGGTAGTGTGTGAGTTTCTGGAGGTGTTTCCCTATGACATTGATGAATTTCCACCTAACTGAGAGGTTGAGTTTGCTATTGAATTGGTGCCTGGGGCGGGACCAATCTCAAGTGCTCCTTATAGAATGTCACCTTTAGAGATGGCTGAGCTAAAGTCTCAATTAGAGGATTTGTTGGGTAAGAACTTTATCCGACCAAGTGTTTTCCCGTGGGGTGCTCCAGTGTTACTGGTAAAGAAGAAAGATGGGAGTATGCGGCTCTATGTGGATTACAGGCAGCTGAACAAGATCACGATAAAGAATGAGTACCTGTTGTCGAGGATCGATGATTTCATGGATCAGTTACAAGGAGTTGGGGTCCTCTCCAAGATCGATTTGCAATCCGGTTATCACCAGATAAGGGTGAGGGATGAGGATATCCCTAAGACCGCTTTCAGGACTCGTTATGGTCATTACGAGTACACTGTAATGTCTTTTGGGTTGACAAATGCTCCTGCAGTATTCATGGATTATATGAACAGAGTGTTCCATCAGTTTCTGGATAAATTCGTTGTTGTCTTTATTGACGACATACTGATTTACTCCAAGACTGAAGAAGAGCATGTAGAACACTTGAGGACCGTGTTGCAGATTCTAAAGGAGAAGAAACTCTATGCGAAACTGTCCAAATATGAATTTTGGAAGGAGGAGGTGATGTTTTTGGGGCATGTAGTGAGTAAGCAGGGGATAGCAGTTGATCCATCTAAGGTGGAGGCAGTGATGGAATGGAAGCAACCAACCACAGTAACTGAGATAAGGAGTTTTCTGGGCTTAGATGGCTATTACCGAAGGTTCATCAAAGGATTTTCGCAATTAGCTTTGCCATTGACAAAGTTAACCCGCAAGGACACACCATTTGTTTGGACTCCCGAGTGTGAGGAGAGCTTTCAGGCATTGAAGAAAAAGTTGACCACTGCACCTGTGTTGGTGTTAACTGAGCCAAACGAACTATTTGAGGTGTACTGTGATGCCTCATTAAAGGGTCTAGGGTGCGTGCTGATGCAGCATCATAATGTGGTGGCATATGCCTCACAACAGTTGAGACAAGTTAGTTACCCTACGCACAATTTGGAACTCGCTGCGGTTGTTTTTTGCCTTCAAGGTGTTGAGGCATTATCTCTATGGGGTTAAGTTCCAAGTCTTCTCCGATCACAAGAGCTTGAAATATCTCTTTGATCAGAAAGAGCTTAATATGAGGCAGAGGAGGTGGATGGAATTATTGAAGGACTACAACTTTGAGTTGAATTACCATCCGGGAAAGACGAATGTAGTGGCTGATGCGTTAAGTCGGAAGTCATTGTATACGGCTTGGATGATGCTTCAAGAAGAGAAGTTGCTCGAAGAATTCGAGAGTCTGAAAATTGGTGCTCGAGAAATATCTGGAACTCTGTGTTTGAGCCGATTAGAAATCTCAAGTGACTTTAATTCCGAACTCCTAAAGGCTCATGAAAATGATGAAGCATTATGGAAGGTGTTACCGGCTATTGAGCAAGGGAAACAGTGGAGAGTGTCGAAAGATAAAGATGGGCTATGGAGATTCAAAGGTAGAATCATTGGGCCGGATGTTGGCACTTTGAGGCAAGATATCTTAAAGGAGGCACACAAAAGCAGATTCTCCATTCACTTGGGAAGTACTAAGATGTACCATGATTTAAAGGCGATGTTTTGGTGGCCGGGTATGAAGAATGATGTGGCGGAACATGTTTCAAAGTGCTTAACTTGTCAAAAGGTGAAGATTGAACATCAAAGACCTTCCGGGATCTTGCAACCTTTAGAGGTTCCGCAATGGAAGTGGGAAAGTATTGCAATGGACTTTGTGTCAGGATTGCCAAGAACTAGGGCTGGTTTTGATGCTATCTGAGTGATTGTGGACCGACTGACGAAGTTAGCTCACTTTTTGCCCATTCGGATGACTTACACCCTTGAGGAGCTAGCAGGGTTATACATAAAGGAGATTGTGAGACTTCATGGTGTACCTGCTACTATAATCTCTGATAGAGATCCTCGTTTCACTTCGAGGTTCTGGGGTGCATTTTAGAAAGCTTTTGGAACCCGATTAAGGTTGAGTATAGCTTACCATCCTCAAATAGATGGTCAATCTGAGAGGACAATCCAAACACTAGAGGATATGTTGAGAGCTTGTGTTTTGGACTAACCGGCGAGTTGGGATCGGTATATGCCGTTAGTGGAGTTTGCATACAACAATAGTTACCATGCGAGCATCGGAATGGCTCTGTATGAGGCCTTGTATGGGAGGAAATGTCAATCTCCGCTGTTTTGGTATAAAGCTGGAGAGAAAGGCTTGTTGGGGCTGGAAATGATAGCTGAGACCACTGAACAAGTTAAGAAAATCCGAGATAGGATGCTTACGGCGCAAAGTCGCCAGAAGAATTACGCCGATCAGAGGCAGAAGCCCTTGGAATTTGAGGAAGGAGACTATGTTTTCCTTAACGTTACTCCAACCACAGGAGTAGGTAGGGCGATCAAAGCGAAGAAGTTGAATCCTCGATACATTGGTCCATTTCAGATCCTGGAGAGGATTGGGCCGGTGGCGTATCGAATGGCTCTACCACCTCATCTTTCGAACATGCACGATGTGTTTCACGTGTCACAACTTCGGAAATACACTTCTGATGCTAGCCATGTGTTAGAACCTGAATCGTTCAGTTAAGAGAATATTTGACGCTTCCAGTGGCTCCAGTCAGAATTGATGATACTAGTATCAAACGATTGCGTGAAAAAGAGGTTTCATTAGTCAAGTGGCATGGAGTCGAGGCGGTGTTGAGGAACACACTTGGGAACTTGAGACAGAGATGCGAACGGATTATCCGCACTTATTCTCAGGTAATTGAATTTGAATTTTGTGGGCAAAATTTCTAATTAGGTGGGTAGAATGTAAAACCCGGTTAATTAAAGGCTAATTAACCCATAAATGAGAATTTATTCTAGAAAGCTAAAAATGTGATTTTTATGGCTTAATATGATAGAGGAGATTGAGACGAGAATTTTGGTACCAATTTTATAGAAATCGGACCGAGATTGGACCGAACGGGCCAATCCGGGACAACCAGACCCAAAGTGGGCCCTTGGCCCAACTAAACTAAACCAAAAACCCTAGTTTTCAGCACTCTCTCTCCTCACAACATACAAACACGCGCTGAAATTGATATGGAGGGGGGAAGAACACTCTCTCATGTTCTATCTCTCTCTTGATCTTCAAACCACCATAACTTTTGATCTAGAGCTCCGATTGCCGCACCGTTTGCAGTCACGCGTTCACCGTGGAGAGATCTACAAAACCCATACAATCAATCTTGAGGTAAGCCACGTTTTGCTCTTCGAAATTCCAGCCCTTGTTTTCGAGTTTCATGAGTAAAAATATTGAGATTTTGGGCTCTTTGATGTTATAGGACCCAACTCTCTTGAATGAGAAGGTTAATCTTGTCTCCTTGGATCTTGGGTGTGGTAAGATTCTTAACCCTAGTATAATTTGTTGTTCTATGATGTTTGGATATTGAGATGTTGTGTATGGGTATGATGATTGTGGCTTAGGTTGTGTATATATGAATATTTGAGACTTTGAAAAGCTTGAAGAGGGTTTTGTATGCAAAAATCTGTTCTTGGAGGTGTTGAGACCTTGAGAGCTTGAGGAAAAGTGGTTTGGAAGTGCTCCAGTTGAGCTTGGGAAATTGGCTAAGGTATGATCTCAGTTTCTCGTATTTAATATGTAATGTGGTGGGAAATACTTAGGCTAGAGGCCCTAAGATAGGCATTGAATTGTTGATGTTATTGAATAGTTGAGATATATGATATGGTCATATATGTGATGATGATTATTGATACCTTGATGGTATGATGTATGAGAAATATGCATGTTGTGATATATGCTTGATGATTGATTAAGGTTGAATTGTGGTTGAAACCATGTTGATGGTAAGTATGATATTGATTATGTACCATGATGGTTGATTGGAAATGGTATTATTAGAAATTTGGATGAGAAAGGATGTATGACATGTTAATGTATTTGTATCTTAGCCATTTGATTGAGAAGTGTTAAAATGGTAGGATGATGTTTTGGGAATTATGGTAAAGTGTTAAAGTGTGAGTTGAGGAGGCTTGATGTTGTTTTTGGTATATTTTGATTGATTTCAAAAAGGGATGAAATTGGCATGTTTTGGTTGATTTTAAAAAGGGTTGAAAATGACTTGTTTTGAAAATGGCACCTTGTGATTTTGTATGAAAACATGGTTTTTGGGCATACTTTGACGGGACATAACTTTGACTACGGATCCATGTTTTGTACCAAACTTGTTTAGAAATAAAATTGGATCCGGGATGTCCATGTCGTTGGAAGAACGGGTAGAAAACGATTTAAAATGAGAAAGTTATGTCCGTCGAAAGATTGAGGGTTGAATTTGTGAATTCTGTAGCTTTTAACTTAGAAATATTTTAGCAGACTGACCCTCCACGCGTAGGCGCACTTGGCGTGTACGCGTTGTTTTTCAAGAAGGCACCATCCACGCGTGCGCGTGGCGTGCGCGGGCGCGTCGATGTGATGCACCCAATGCGTAGCCATTCTTCCCGAGAGTTGTGCCAAAGTTGTGCCAGTTTTGAGTGTGGGGCACAAACGTACCCACACGTACGCGTGGTTGGTGTGTACGCGTCGTTTGGCTATTTTTCAATCAATGCGTCCGCGTGAATGACGCATATGCGTTGATGAGCTTTGTGGCCATCCACGCGTGCGCATGAAGTACGCGTGCGTGTGGCCTTGTTTTCATCCCAAAGTTGATTTTTTGAGTTTTAAAAGCCAAATTTCACACTTCTAAGCCTCCAATCTCACCACTTATGTCTTAAATCATTATGATATGCCTAGCAATGAGAAAAGGAGCTAGTGAATGTGGTAACTTGCGAGTGAATCAAGGGAAAAATGAATGATCAATGAGGATCAAAGATGATTATGTGAGATGCGGAGAATGGCAGTGGAAGTGCTTGTTATGCCATGGGCCGAAGGGCCGTAATTGTTAATGAATTGGCTGGTTATGGATTTAACCGTGAGCCAGATGGCTAGATTATTGCCGTGTTACGGCGGAGCCATGATTATGGCTAAGAATAAATGCACATATGCTGTTGAATGAATTGTGAATGTTGCACTTCCACTATCGGAGATAAAAGTTTCCCTGAGAGAAAGCAGTGGCTAGCCACCACGTGCTCCAGGTTGAGACTCGAAGCTCTTTTGACCCTATGTCGTCAGGGTGGCCGGGCACTATGAAAGCCCCTGATGAACTCACTCCCATAAATATTCACCAGTGAGGGTGATGGATATGGATCATGGTTATGATCAAGTTTATGTTGAGTATAACTCGAGTTGGGGAGACACGACAGAGGGACAGTCCAATGGTTAGCTACCAGGACTTGTCGGGATGGCTCTATAACCGACAGATGATATCATCAGCCATTAGGGATAGGCATTCATCATATGCATACTATGTGAATTGTTTGAGATTGCCTATTTGACTGCATATTACTTGATATCTGTCTAAATGCCTTATCTGTTCCTACTTGTATATCTCTTGTCTGAAATAACTATGTTTGCCATATTATACTCCTACTGGTGGTTGGGAGGTCTGAAGGAATTGGAAAGGGAAGTATTAGTTAGACTGAAGGATCTTTAGTTAGTTGCCCTTATGGTTTAGCTTGTTTATAAGCTTTGATTTTATCTGGAGGAAGTTCTAGGATTGCCTTCGGCTTTTCTCTGTTATTACATGTTATATATGTGGGAACTGTTACCATGCTGGGAACCTCTGGTTCTCACCCATGCGGATTTTGTGGTTTTCAGATGCAGGACGTGAGGCTTCTTGCTGAAGCATGCTGGAGACTTTTGGATTAGCAAAGATCCTTTGTTCTCGGGACTCTATTTTGATTTTATGTTTTCCCTTAGATACGTTATCTCCATTAAATAATACAAACAATGATGACTCTTCTTAGAGGGGATTTTGGAGAATAAGTTCTTTGTCTTTGTGTCCCTTTGGGTTTGGGGATTTTCTTATTTTATTTACATGTATATATTACTATGCTCGGACCGGTTATCTTTGCAACCGAATTTTAAGCTTTGATATTCCCGTTTTTGACACTCTTTTGTATATATATATAATCTTGCGTTGGTTTATCCTTGTTCGTTACGTTATCGATCGAAGTGTGGCGCTTTCGAGTTACGAATTTTGTTTTACCCCTTTCTCTTAAAAAGGCTCCTAGTTATAATCATTTTTTTACAATACTATTTGTACTAAATTTTCATTTTAGAGGTCGTAATACCTTGCCATATCTGAATTATGATTTAAGCATAAGACTCTGTATGGTAGAGTGTTACAGCAACCACGATGACGGCAAGATGATCTGGACACGGGTGAGGATACAATCATGGATTTAAGGTTGCTGACTCCTTGAAGCGAACGTCGCTAATGTTCCGTGCTATATCAATCCTTATTTTTGAATTTTGAATTAATGATGATCAATATGTTTTTAAATATATTATTTCTAATAAAAAATAATAATTAATTATTGTTGTCAAAATTTTGCAGACTCTCACTTAGTCTCTAATACTTTTTTTTTTCTCTTTGTGTATTCTATGTGTCATAGCTTTATTCATTTTAACCGGTTGAGTTATTTAAACTTTTGTTGTATTGTTTTGTTTTGTGTGATTGATGCAGAGAAAAGAAAGAAGAATGGCATGTTGATAATTTTAAAAGTGTTCATGTTGATACTTTTTTTATGATAGTTCTTATAAAAGTTGAACAATAAATTTAAATTTTGATATGCATGTTTTTTTAGTTATTGTGTTCTATTAAAATTTTATTATTCTAATGTAGTGAGATGTTATCTACAATTAATTTGGAGTATATTTTTTGTATTTTTCTATCTCAAATTTGGAATTGACTTATTGGATATAATATAGGTTTAAATTGGTTTTGATGGCTTTAATTTTGTTTAATATTTGCTCGTAAATTTGTGGAGGTTTAAATTCCCAAAATATTTTCAAAAGTTTTTCCTTACAAAATTGCAAGAGTTTTAAAACGCGGTAAATAAAAAACTGCCACAATTTATCTAAAGTACCAATAATTTTTCAAAAATCGACGCAAACTAATTGCAGAATACATAACATAATTTCAGGGGTAAAAAACTACTGAAAATAAAAGCACTTTTTTAAGTGAAATTTCGATTAGAATTGGTTGACACAATCCAATTTTTGTGAAAAATTGACTATGACCAACCCGATACTTTCTAACTGAAATGAGGTTGCTCAGATTGAAATCTTCTATACAATAATCGTGTTTTACCCTTTTTCGCCTTAGAATTCAATATATATTGTCAACATAAACTGTAAACAATCAAATTTTTAGCATCATAGCATGATAACATTTTTGTACACGGGGTGATTGGGTTACCATATATGGTGGACATATTGAAAAGTTATTAAAACATGAACTTTATATATTAAAATGACTTTACACTAAAGTTTAACGGTAATAACAAAGTTCCGTAAACAAAAATATTATTTGTACATAAAAAATTACTTATTAAATTAATTATTATATATTATATATATACATGTATAATTTAATTTATATTTAGTATGTTGTATTTTAATATATGTTTTATATTGCTAATTAATTTTTGTGTGTACCTAGTATAATTAGTTTGTAACATAATATAAAAGAGATTAGACGTTTTAAAGATTCAACAGATTAGTAGTGGTTAACTAGCATTTTATTTGAACTTCATATTGTCTGTTTTTGTTTGATTCTCATATATGTCTCCTTAGTTATTGTGTTCGATGGAAAGAAAAGGAAAATAACATCCACCTAACAAATTAAATATATAAAGAGAAATATTAGAGAGTTAATATTTTTATTAATATTAATTAATATTTTAAATTAATATTTTATTTTTATATTATTAGACTTTAATGTTTAGAGTTTAGTTTTTAGTATTAAAAATTGATTAAATATTGAATGAAATAATAAATTTTATTGATTACATAGTATTGTTTATAAATAAAACAAAAAATATATCCACAAAAATTTATCATATCAATTTCAGATACAAATAAAAAATATTATAAACTCATAAATAATGTGGTACATTTAAAACAAAATTAGTGGATAAATTTTATTATGAGTTTGATGATATTTTAAATTTATATCTATAAGAATTTACAACTTTAATCTACTTTTAAAAATACAGTCATTTTTTTTTCTTTTTTATTTCAACTCTTAAATCTTTCAAAATATCTATGTATTTCAAAATATAAGTTGTATTATTGTTTTATCTTCTAAAGCTCATTTTTAAATAGGTCAAGAAAAATAAATAAATGTAATAATGTTAACATAAATTATCAACGGAATGATATATGTAATAGGAAGGTTATATACAATATTTTTGTGTATAACTCTTATACATTTTCTACTTCTATTATTTGAAAAAATTGATAAAATATGAAAAGAAGATGAAAAGAAATTATTTTTTATATCATAATAAATACTAAAAATTAATGACTAAATTAGTCACTATATAATTCTGTATATTTGTACATGTTGATCTGCACATTTTTTTATTTAAATAATTAGTCGATCAAATAGTTAAATTAAAATAAACAAATAATTAAATTTAATTACAGTAATATAATAAAAAAATTTAACTTAAATAGAAGAAAAAAATTCGATTACAACGATAAATAATTTTTAAAAGTATTAAAAATATGTTTGAAAAATTTGCAGTGCCTGCAACATAACTCATGTAGCTTTTTGTTAAACAACAAAATGCCAGAAAAAGTCATATGTCTCATATAGCTTTTACGGTTTTAACAACCAAATGCAAAAAATACTACACTTAGATTTAATTTGGTAAAATTTTTAGAAAAGATATGTATAGTTATGAAAATTAAATCGTACTGGTCAGTTTGACAAAAAAATTGATAAACCAAATTCCAACCAGTCCAATCTAGTCCTAAGACTATTTAAGGTTGAGAACCGACAAGAATCGATCAAATTCGGTGAAAATTAGTCCAACCAAACTGCTCGATTGAAAACTTCAAAATTGATGAACATGATTTGAATCCAAATCCTCCTTGTTACTGCATGTTCTTTTTGGCACTAGCACTAAGCTATGTTGTTCCTTATTATTTTATATGATAATGATTAATTATATAGTAAACGTAGAATAATTTGTTAGATATTATTTTAATTTTATATTCATTTATATTTAAATTAATTATATTTTTTATTATACATAATTACTATAAATATAAATGTTATTAAACATGTATAAATAAAAATATCAAATATTTTTATTAATTATAATATAATTATTTTTTATGATTACATGATATTTTTTAATATTTTTTTCAATAAATGCATATAGTACATAGCAATATAATCAATATAAACTAATTAGTCAATTATTAAAATTAAAAATAGTTACTTTAGTATAAAAATAAAATTAAAAAATGTTTATTATGAAAAATAATAAATATTTTATATAATTATTTAATAATAATTTATTATAACTTGTTGATTATAATTTGTTGAGAGTTGATTGTTCTTAAAATAGTAGTGAAAATATATATTTCAAATTTTAATTTTAAATTCTTGATTATTTCATATTTTTTGTTTATATGGGTCCAATATATCAACCGATTCAACCAATGATCTACTAGTTAATCAATAAACTAATAAACCAGTAGCTTGATTGGTTTGATTAATGGTTTGGACAAACATTTTTCTGGTAACACAATCGAATTAGTGATGTTTTCAATTTGGAAGCAACCGTTGGGATTCAAAGTGGTAGATTGGAGGGAATATATTCTAATTCTTCTTTGATGATGAAAAAGATGTTATAAATATTGAGAGGGGGACTCCATGGTTCTTTAAAAATTACATACTGAACCTAAGAAGATGGAGCAAAGATAGAGACATGGTTGAAACAGATTTTGCTCAAGTCCCAATCTTGATTCAGATTTGAGAGTTGCTGGAACAATTTAAGACAAAAGATCTGGGAAGAAAGATAGGAGAATTATTCGGAGAAGTACTTAATATTTGATATGTTCCAAGTCAGGAATAAAGAGAATAGCATTGTCAAAATTCAGATGAAAATAAATCCTACAAAACTCTTAGGACGAAGAATCAGACTAGCAGGTCCAAATAAGAAATTGTTGGAGGCTGTAGTTTAATACGAGAGAATTGAGAATTTTTGTAATTATTGTGACCATATTGAACATGAAGCTAGAGTTTGCAGTTTTCAAATAGAAGACTCACTAAAAGGTGAGGTTGAAGAGGAAAAGTGGAGGAATTGGCTAAAGGATAACAAGGTTGGAAGAAGAGAAAAAGAGAAGAAAGAGTACCTTAATTCTATTCATGCCATGGCCAAGACAGCAACCATATCAAAAGTAAAAATCCCACTCCAGTCAATTTGATTAAGGAGATGGCTAATCTGTCATTGCAGCCACTAAATGAGAGGAGATTGGGGGGAGAAGAAGAGATAATGGGTACTGATAGAGTGCAGCTAAATTCTCAGGAAAATAACGATACAAAAAAAAATTGTTACCTTATAGACAAGGAGAGCAATATGGATGTAAGGCACCAGGAGCAACAAGGAAAGACGAATCTGTCAATGCAACCACTAAAAGAGAGAAATTGGGAAAAAAAGAGTATGTAATGAGTAGTGAAAGGGTACAACTAAAGTCTTAGCTTTATAACAATCCAAAACAATTTTGTTCATTGGCTGACAAGGAGACCAGTATGGATGGAAGGCATCAGGAGCAATAAGGGGAGACAAGTTCGTTAAAAGAACCAGTGTATTTAGTATTCAGAGAAAACAGACTGCAACCAGACCGATCAACAAGCAAAAAACAAAACATTAAATAGATGGCAAGAAAAATTATCAAGGTGTTCGGGGACAAAAAAAGTCTACAAGGAGACAGAAATTTACTTGAACAGAAAAGACAATGCGTCGAAGTGAATATGACCACTGAAGAGGGAAAGGGTGCCACCCCACAATGGGCACCCAATGACCCATGAAGATGATGATGTGGAACTGTTAGGGACTGAGAAACCTCCTGACAGTTCACAATATGCAAGAGATTTGTAAATCCCATTCTCCCAAGGTAATATTTTAATGCGAAACCAAAAATGTTGTCTCGATGGTTAGAAAGCACTGTTCAAGAGTAGGTTTCACTCACTCTCATTGTGTGGATCCAAGAGGAATTGCAGGTGGTCTAGTTCTTGCATGGAAGGAAGATGTTGGTATTACTATTCACAGCAGCACTAAATTCTTAATCTACTTTGATTGGTTTGATCTAGTAAAACAAAGAAAAATAGAGGTGGTGGGTGTTTATTTAGATTGTGATGAAGTTATTCGAGCTAACCCGTATTGAAGGATCTTAGAGCTCAAGCAAGCGGGTGATCCCTATTTTCTGGTGATTGGCAACTTCAATGCTATAGTTGATTATCATGAGAAAAAGGGAGGCGGAATGAAATCTACCTTATCAATTGTAGGTTTTAATGATTTTATTAATGATAGAGAATTGGTGGATTTAGGATACGAAGGAAGAAAGCTCACATGGTGTAATCACCAATTTGGTGTGAATTTGTTCCGAGAGAGAATTGATAGATGTCTCTCATCAAGCCAATTCAGAAGGGGTTACACAACAGCTACTATTATGCACTTATATGATTTTAGTTCGGACCACTGCCTTTTTATGCTTCTGATTGAAAAGGAGGAAAATAATCCTAAAAGAAGATTTTGCTTCAAAGAGAGATGGTGTGATAGTAAGGATATGGCAACTATAGTGAATGAAGCTTGCCAATGGCAATTTGAAGGCTCTCCTATGTTCAAATTTTTCAGTAAATTGAAGAAATATTGTCACGCACTGGTAGAATGGCAAAAAACCAGCAACAATAACTCTCAAAAAGTCATTGCTGAATTGAAATCGCAACTGGAACATGAAAAAGAAAAAGGGAAGAACTCTAATAACATGTGTGTGTTATAATTAGAAGAGGATTTAACAGAAGCCTATTCTAATGAAGAACGTTATTGGAGTAAAAAGTCGAGAATTCAGTGACTATAATGGAGAGACCAAAACACAAGATATTTTCCTGCCAAATTCCAAAATCAGAGTAGGAAAAATAAAATCTACAGTTTGAAAGACAGGGTTCGAAATACAGAACATATGTCGGAGGTATAACAGAAATTGTAACAAAGTACTTTAAAGAGTTGTTTACCACTACTAGTCCTAGACCAGCTTTGGTTGAGCTTCAGAATCTAGGCACAAATTGCAAATTGCAGAATGATAGAAGAATCACTGATGACAAAATCAAAAAAGCTACCTTCTCAATTAATGCTTTTTCGGTACATGGGGATGACAGATTTACAGCAAAGTTTTATCAGCAAAGTCTATGTGCGGCAGTCAGAAATTTCTTTTGCGGGAGAAGAATGATTCGGGCTTTAAATCACACACTCGTCTATTTGATCCCTAAAGTCCTGAACACTGAGTTTATAAACCAGGTAAGACTAATTAGCCTGAGCAGTGTTTTCTATAAAATGATTTTCAAAATTCTAGTGCATCATATGTAGGACATCCTTGATAAAATCATCCACCACAGCCTAAGTACTTTTATTAAAGGACGACTCATTAGCGATAATATACTTATTGCAGATGATTTAATGCACTTCCTTAAGAATAAAAGTTATAGTATGAAATGGCAGTAAAACTAGACATGAGTAAAGCCTATGACAGAGTGGAATGGATGTTTGTCTGGGATATTATGGCGAAACTGGGATTCTGTGATAAATAGATTGGTTCAATCAAAGAATGCATTACTACTATTTCTTACTATGTTATTGTGGATGGTCAACCACATGGCTATTTTAGACCATGTAGGGGATTGAGACAAGGTGATCCCCTTTCTCCTTATCTTTTTCTATTTTGTGCAGAGGGTTTCTTTCATCAGCTCTATAGAAGAGAACAGAGAAATGAGATTTATGGACTACGACTAAACAGCAGGTGTCCTATGATAAGTGGATTTCTTATACGCTTTTTCATAGCATTTTCATAGTGTTTTTAGTTAGATTTCATTAATTTTTAATACGTTTTAGTGAAAATTTTACTTTTTGCATGCTACTTTGAGTTTTTGGATTTTTTCTATAATTTTAGGTGATTTTTGGGTAAAAATGGCAAAAATTAGCAAAGTCTTGATCAGAGAGGAAGAAAGGATAGCAGATGGTGTTAGATCCTAACCTCTGTGCACACCAACAAGCATATCCTGAGCTACAAAGGTCTACTTGACACGCTCTTAATGGCGTTCGAAAGCTAACTTCCAGAACTTTTCATAAATATATGATAGTTTATACTTCTCTTCCATATCACTGGCCATACATGGTGTTGAACACCCACATCTGGCGTTCAACACCCAAGAAGGATCAAGGCCAAGCGTTGAATGCCCAAGACTGGCGTTCAATACCACCAAGGGACCAAGGGAGCACAAGTTCACCCCCCTAATTGGCGTTCAACGCCCATCCTCCAAGTTGAATGCTAGGTTTGGACTAGAACAAGACCAAAGTGGGCCCAAAGTGGATTTTAACACTCTTTAGCTTAGTTTAAGTTATCTTTGTACTTTTTAATTTTAAGCTAACATCTTTTAGGGATAACATCTCCTATATATAGAGGAGATCACTTAGGTTTAGAGGGACTAGTATCATACTTTCATATCTAGGTTTTCTCTGTAAATTATGAGCAACTAAACTTCCTAAGTTAAGGTTAGGAGCTCTGCTGATTCCTATGGATTAATAATACTACTGTTTCTATTTCAATGTGTGTTTGATTCCATTCTATGATGTATTGTCATTCTTCATCTAATGAATCTGGGTGGAATGAGCATATGATCCCTTATTCTACATGAGTTCTTTACGAGTCCTGACCCGGATAGTATTGAGCTAAAGCTTGAGAATGCATCACCTAGACCAATAATTCATCTAGGCTAACTGGGATAAGTGACATATAATCTGGTTAGTTCTGGACGATGAAGTTTCTGTGGCGCTAAGGCTAGAACATTGAGCTTCATTCTTCGATCCGAAAGATCTGACCTTGTCTGTGGCGTTTTGAGTAGAATCAAGTGAGGATGAATATAGCATGAGCTTCACCCTCGTTCAATTTGAATGACCACGATCCATGGCATTAATCACTTATAGCTTTGCCATAGAATAAATCATTTATTGTTGAAGTATTCAGTAAGACGTATTAATCCAGAAAGATAAAGTATCTCCAAAGCCTTAACTGATTTCTCCTTATTCACGTTAGTTCTTTATTGCTTTCCTTAGTGTTTTGTTTTATGCACCTACAACAACAACAATTATCTTTCTATTCACCTGCCAAAGATCTGCAGGATAACCACAACTTGCTTAATCCAATAATTCTCATGGGATCAACCTTCACTCACCTGAGGTATTACTTGGATAACCCAGTCCACTGATAGACCACTATTTTATGGTTTATCTTGTACTAAATTGAGTGGATTTTATTAATTATTCCTACACTTATTCATATAAACTGTATTGTTTTACAAATCCTTCCTAGTTTTGTTCCATGATTGAAAACTTGCTTCCTAAGGGTTTAAATTATTAATTTTAAATTCTTCTTTAGTACCATTAGATACTGTGATGTGTTTGTGAAGTGTTTCCAGCTTTACAGAGCATGAATGGCTTAAACAATGAAGAGAATGCATGTCAAAATGGAAGGAACACAAGAAACTAAAGAGATTGAAAGCGAGCAACGACGCGTACGCATAACTGACACGTGCGCGCGCATCGGCACATTTCACAGCGATGTGTATGCGTGACAAGCGCAAACAACCAGCAACGCGTACGCATGGCCGACGCGCACGCGTGACAGAGCGTCACTGATGAGCGGATAATTTATACGCTTTTTGGCATTGTTTTTAGTATGTTTTTGGTATGATCTAGTTAGTTTTTAGTATATTTTTATTAGTATTTAGTTAAAATTCACTTTTCTGGACTTTACTATGAGTTTGTGTGTTTTTCTGTGATTTCAGGTATTTTCTGGCTGAAATTGAGGGTTCTGAGCAAAAATCTGATTCAGAGACTGAAAAGGACTGCAGATGCTGTTGGATTCTGACCTCCCTGCACTCGAAGTGGATTTTCTGGAGCTACAGAAGCCCAATTGGCGCGCTCTCAACGGCGTTGGAAAGTAGACATCCTGAGCTTTCCAGCAATATATGATAGTCCATACTTTGCCCAAGATTTGATGGCCCAAACTGGCGTGGCAAATCAGCCTCAGAAATTCCAGCGTTTAACGCTGGAACTGGCATAAAACTTGGAGTTAAACGCCCAAACTGGCATAAAAGCTGGCGTTTAACTCCAGAATAGGTCTCTACACGAAAATGCTTCATTGCTCAGCCCAAGCACACACCAAGTGGACCCAGAAGTGGATTTTTACGTCATTTACTCATTTCTGTATACCCTAGGTTACTAGTTTACTATTTATAGGATCTTTTGACATTGTATCTGTACCTCATGACACTTTACACGTTTCTTTGTGTACTTTCCACGGCATGAGTCTCTAAACCCCATGGTTGGGGGTGAGGAGCTCTGCTGTGTCTTGATGGATTAATGCAATTACTACTGTTTCTCATTCAATCATGCTTGCTTCCATTCTAAGATAATACTTGTTCTTAACCCGGATGAATGTGATGACCCGTGACAATCATCATCATTCTCAACTATGAACGCGTGCCTGACAACCACCTCCGTTCTACCTTAGATTAAGTAGTTATCTCTTGGATTCTTTAATCGGAATCTTCGTGGTATAAGCTAGAACTGATGGCGGCATTCAAGAGAATCCGGAAGGTCTAAACCTTGTCTGTGGTATTCTGAGTAGGATTCAATGATTGAATGACTGTGACGAGCTTCAAAATCCTGAAGGCGGGGCGTTAGTGACAGACGCAAAAGAATCACTGGATTCTATTCCGGCCTGATTGAGAACCGACAGATGATTAGCCATGCTGTGACAGAGCATAGGAACATTTTCACTGAGAGGATGGGAGGTAGCCATTGACAACGGTGAAACCCTACATACAGCTTGCCATGGAAGGAGCTTTGCGTGCTTGAAGAAGAAGACAGTAGGAAAGCAGAGATTCAGAAGATGGAGCATCTCCAAAACCTCAACCTATTCTCCATTACTGCAAAACAAGTAATCATTTCATGTTCTTTTGCTTTTCATAATCAATCCTGATAATTTCTGATATCCTGACTAAGATTTACAAGATAACCATAGCTTGCTTCAAGCCGACAATCTCCGTGGGATCGACCCTTGCTCACGCAAGGTATTACTTGGACGACCCAGTGCACTTGCTGGTTAGTTGTGCGGAGTTGCAAAAGTGTGATTGCAATTTCGTGCACCAAGTTTTTGGCGCCGTTGCCGGGGATTGTTCGAGTTTGGACAACTGACGGCTTATCTTGTTGCTTAGATTAGGACTGTTTTATTTTTGTTGGTTTAGAGTCTTTTAGTTGAGTCTAGTTTCATATTTTAAGTTTGGTGTCAATTGCATGCTTTTGTTTTTCTTTTAATTTTCGAATTTGCATGTCTTTAGTCCCTTTTTGATCCTTAAAAATTCTAAGTTTGGTGTCCTCCTTGTGTTTTTCCTTTAAGTTTTCGAAAATTTGTGTTTGATTTTCTAAAAATTTTAAGTTTGGTGTCTTTTGTGCTTTTATTCACTTAAAAATTTTTCAAAAATTTGTTCTTGGTGTTCATCTTGATCTTCAAAGTGTTCTTGGTGTTCATCTTGACATTCAAAGTTTTCTTGTCTGTTCTCTTTGTTTTGATCTAAAATTTCTAAGTTTAGTGTCGTTCTGTTGTTTTTCTCTTTCCTCATTAAAATTTAAAAATAAAAAAATATCCTTTCCTTGTTTTACTCATAATTTTCGAAATTTTGCATTAAATTAGTCAAAGATTTTCAAAATCATATCTTTTCAATCATTTTTATTTGCAATCATATCTTCTCAATCAAATCTTTTTCAAAATAATTTTTCAATCATATCTTTCTAATTGCTAATCTCAAAATCTTTTTAATTAACTAATTGATTCAGTTTTCAATTTGATTTGATCTTATTTTCTTTTAATTTTCTAATTTTTCTTTTTTTTTTTATTTTATTTCCTTTTGTTTTTATTTTATTTTTCGGTTAATT
This sequence comes from Arachis hypogaea, assembly GCF_003086295.3. Taxonomy (NCBI): domain Eukaryota; kingdom Viridiplantae; phylum Streptophyta; class Magnoliopsida; order Fabales; family Fabaceae; genus Arachis; species Arachis hypogaea. Next base: position 81,046,717 of record NC_092041.1, read on the forward strand.
CAAAAAAAAAAATAAAAAAAATATTTTTCTATTTGCAATCCATATCATTTCCCTTTATCCATTATGGACCTAAGTGGGATTGATCAGTCCAGAAGGACTCTGGGGTCATATGCTAACCCCATTACAGCTGCATATGGGAGTAGCATCTGTACACATCCCATCAAAGCAAGCAGCTTTGAGCTAAATCCTCAACTCATTATCATAGTGCAGCAAAATTGCCAGTATTCCGGTCTTCCACAGGAAGAGCCTACTGAGTTTCTGGCACAGTTCTTACAAATTGCTGACACAGTACATGATAAAGAGGTGGATCAGGATGTCTATAGACTATTACTGTTTCCATTTACTGTAAAAGATCAAGCTAAAAGGTGGTTGAATAACCAACCTACAGCAAGCATAAAGACATGGAAACAGTTATCAGACAAATTCCTGAATCACTTTTACCCTCCAAAGAGGATGACACAGCTAAGGCTGGACATCCAAGGCTTTAAACAAGAGGATAATGAATCCCTTTATAATGCCTGGGAGAGGTATAGAGGTATGTTAAGAAAATGCCCCTCTGAAATGTTTTCAGAGTGGGTACAGTTAGACATCTTCTACTATGGGCTTACAGAAAAAGCTCAGATGTCTTTAGACCACTCAGCTGGTGGATCTATCCACATGAGGAAGACAATTGAAGAAGCTCAAGAGCTTATAGACACTGTTGCTAGAAATCAATATTTGTACTCTAGCAATGAGTTCTCTCCAAAAGAGGAAGTCATGACAGTAGTCACTGACCCTAATCCTCAAGAACAGATGATTGAGCTTAATCAACAATTGCTCCTGATGACAGAACAGTTAGCAGAATTTAAAGAGATGCTCCATGAAACTAAAGTTGCTAACAAGAACATAGAACTGCAGTTGAATCAAGCAAAACAGCAAATATCTAAACAGATAACAGAGGAATGTCAAGCAGTTCAACTGAGGAGTGGGAAGACACTGGATAACACTGCTCAAAAGAGCAAAAGGCCAAATAAGGAACAATTGACAGAGGATAACCAACCCACTGTTCAAAATCCCTCTGAGGACAGGAAGAGCCCAGAGAGGAATACTTTTGGCGTTCAAACGCCAGAGAGGGAAGGAAAGTTGGCGTTAAACGCCCATTCCTTGCCCAGTTCTGGCGTTCAAACGCTAGAAAAGAGGGAAAAGTTGGCGTTAAACGCCCATTTTCCACCCAATCCTGGCGTTCAGATGCCAAGGGAAGATCAGACACCTGAGAGTGCTGACAGTAATCCCTCTAACAAGGCTTCTTCAACCACTTCTGTAAGGAATAAACCTGCAGCATCTAAGGTTGAAGACTATAAAGCCAAGATGCCTTATCCTCAAAAACTCCGCCAAGCGGAACAGGATAAGCAATTTGCCCGCTTTGCAGACTATCTAAGGACTCTTGAAATAAAGATTCCGTTTGCAAAGGCACTTGAGCAAATACCTTCTTATGCTAAGTTCATGAAAGAAATCTTAAGTCATAAGAAGGATTGGAGAGAAACTGAAAAAGTGTTTCTCACTGAAGAATGCAGTGCAGTCATTCTGAAAAGCTTACCAGAAAAGCTTCAAGATCCAGGAAGCTTTATGATACCATGCACATTAGAAGGTGCCTGCACCAAGACAGCCTTATGTGATCTTGGAGCAAGCATCAATCTAATACCTGCATCCACTATCAGAAAGCTTGGGTTGACTGGAGAAGTCAAACTAACCCGGATATGCCTCCAACTTGCTGATGGCTCCATTAAATACCCATCAGGCATAATTGAGGACATGATTGTCAAGGTTGGGCCATTTGCCTTTCCTACTGACTTTGTAGTGCTGGAAATGGAGGAGCACAAGAGTGCAACTCTCATTCTAGGAAGACCTTTCCTAGCAACTGGACGGACCCTCATTGATGTCCAAAAAGGGGAATTAACCCTGAGAGTCAATGAGGATGAGTTCAAGTTGAATGTTGTCAAAGCTATGCAGCATCCAGACACATCAAATGACTGCATGAGCACTGATATTATTGATTCTTTGGTGGAGGAGGTCAATATGACTAAAAGTCTTGAATCAGAGCTGGATGACATCTTTAAAGATGTTCAGCCTGATCTGGAGGAACTAAAGGAAATAAAAGAAATTCTGAAAATTCCTCAGGAAGAAGATAAGCCTCCTAAACCAGAGCTCAAGCCACTACCACCATCCCTGAAATATGCATTTCTAGGAGAAGGTGACACTTTTCCAGTGATCATAAGCTCTGCTTTAAATCCACAGGAAGAGGAAGCACTAATTCAAGTGCTAAGGACACACAAGACAGCTCATGGGTGGTCCATAAGTGATCTTAAGGGCATTAGCCCAGCAAGATGCATGCACAAGATCCTATTGGAGGATGATGCTAAGCCAGTGGTTCAACCACAAAGGCAGCTAAATCCAGCCATGAAGGAGGTGGTGCAGAAAGAGGTCACTAAGTTACTAGAGGCTGGGATTATTTATCCTATTTCTGATAGCCCCTGGGTGAGCCCTGTCCACGTTGTCCCTAAGAAGGGAGGTATGACAGTGGTTCATAATGAAAAGAATGAACTAGTTCCTACAAGAACAGTTACAGGGTGGCGCATGTGTATTGACTACAGAAGGCTCAATACAGTCACCAGAAAGGATCATTTTCCTTTACCATTTATAGACCAGATGCTAGAGAGACTAGCAGGTCATGAATACTACTGCTTTTTGGATGGCTACTCAGGTTACAACCAAATTGCAGTAGATCCTCAGGACCAAGAGAAAACAGCATTTACATGTCCTTCTGGAGTATTTGCCTACAGAAGGATGCCCTTTGGTCTGTGCAATGCACCTGCAACCTTTCAGAGGTGCATGCTCTCTATCTTAGATATGGTAGAGAAATTTCTGGAAGTCTTCATGGATGACTTTTCAGTATTTGGAGACTCATTCAGCTCCTGCCTTAACCATCTAGCACTTGTTCTGAAAAGATGCCAAGAGACCAACTGATGAGCGGATAATTTATACGCTTTTTGGCATTGTTTTTATATAGTTTTTAGTAAGTTTAAGCTACTTTTAGGGATGTTTTCATTAGTTTTTATGTTAAATTCACATTTCTGGACTTTACTATGAGTTTGTGTGTTTTTCTGTGATTTCAGGTAAATTCTGACTGAAATTGAGGGATTTGAGCAAAACTCTGAAGAAGGCTGACAAAAGGACTGCTGATGCTGTTGGATTCTGACCTCCCTGCACTCGAAATGGATTTTCTGGAGCTACAGAACTCCAATTGGCGCGCTCTCAACAGCGTTGGAAAGTAGACATCCAGGGCTTTCCAGAAATATATAATAGTCCATACTTTATTCGAATAATGACGACGTAACTTGGCATTGAACGCCAAGTACACGCTGCTGTCTGGAGTTAAACGCCAGAAAAACGTCATGATCCGGAGTTGAACGCCCAAAACACGTCATAACCTGGAGTTTGACGCCAAGAAATGCCTTAGCTCGTGGAATGATCAAGCTCAGCCCAAGCATACACCAAGTGGGCCCCGGAAGTGGATTTATGCATCAATTACTTACTCATGTAAACCCTAGTAGCTAGTCTAGTATATATAGGACATTTATCTATTGTATTAGACATCCTGGATTGTATTTTGAATCCTGTGATCACGTTAGAGAGGGCTGGCCATTCGGCCATGCCTGAACTCTTTGCTTATGTATTTTCAACGGTGGAGTTTCTGCACACCATAGATTAAGGGTGTGGAGCTCTGCTGTACCTCAAGTATTAATGAAATTCTATCTTCTTTTATTCAAAATCTCTTTTATTCTTATTCCAAGATATTCATTCGTACCCAAGAACATGATGAATGTTATGAGTCAGATTACCCTCATTATCATTCTCACTCATGAACGCGCGTGATTGACAACCACTTCCGTTCTACATGCAACAGAGCTTGAATGCATATCTCTTAGATTCCCCAACAGAATCTTCGTGGTATAAGCTAGATAGATGGCGGCATTTATGAGGATCCGGAAAGTCTCACCTTGTCTGTGGTATTCCGAGTAGGATCCTGGGAATCCGGAAAGTCCAACCTTGTCTGTGGTGTTCCGAGTAGGATTCCGGTAATGAATGATCGTGACGTGCTTCAAACTTTAACCTGCTGGGCGTTAGTGACAGACGCAAAAGAGGGATTCTATTCCAGTAGGAGTGGGAACCAACCGGTGATTAGCCGTACTGTGACAGAGTGCGTAAGCATAGTTTTCACTGCGAGGATGGGATGTAGCCATTAGCCATGGGTGATGCCTCCAGACTGGTTAGCTGTGCGAGTGACAGCCGCACAGGGTATTTCCCCGTGAGGAATGAAAGTAGCCACAGTTGATGGTGAACCCCTATACAAAGCTTGCCATGGAAAGGAGTAAGAAGGATTGAGTAGAAGGAGTAGGAGAGCAGGCGTCCGAGAGCTCTACAGCATCTCCATCCGCTTATCTGAAATTCCCACCAATGAATCTGCATAAGTGTTCTATCCCTTTTATTATTTCTTCTTTTTATTATTAATTATTTGAAAACCCATAAACCATTTTTTAATCTGCCTAACTGAGATTTGCAAGGTGACCATAGCTTGCTTCATACCAACAATCTCTGTGGATTCGACCCTTACTCACGTAAGGTTTATTACTTGGACGACCCAGTACACTTGCTGGTTAGTTGAACGGAGTTGTGTCCACTCGTGCCAATTTCTAAAATCCAATTACAAGAAAATAGGAAACACAATTTCGTCCACCAAGTTTTTGGCGCCGTTGCCGGGGATTGTTCGAGTATGGACAACTGACGGTTCATCTTGTTGCTCAGATTAGGTAATTTTCTTTTCAAAAACTTTTTCAAAAATTTTTCTTTTCTTTTTCGTTTTTCCAAAAAAATTTTTTTTCGAAAAAAATTAATAAAAATACAAAAAAAATTAGAAAACCATAAAAATCAAAAATATTTTGTGTTTCTTGTTTGAATCTTGTGTCAATTTTTAAGTTTGGTGTCAATTGCATGCTTTTAAAATTTTTCTTGCATTGTTTTCGAAAATCCATGCATTCATAGTGTTCTTCATGATCTTCAAGTTGTTCTTGATAAGTCCTCTTGTTTGATCTTGATAATTTCTTGTTTTGTGTTGTTTCTTGTTTTTCATGTGCATTTTTGCATTCATATTTTTCATGCATCAAAGATTTCTAAGTTTGGTGTCTTGCATGTTTTCTTTGCATCAAAAATTTTTCAAAATTATGTTCTTGATGTTCATCATGATCTTCAAAGTGTTCTTGGTGTTCATCTTGACATTCATAGCATTCTTGCATGCATCTTGTGTCTTGATCCAAAATTTTCATGTTTTGGGTCATTTTTGTGTTTTTCATTCGAAATTTGATTTCAAAAAAATATCTTTTCCTTATTTTCCTCCAAAATTTCGAAATTTTGGGTTGACTTGGTCAAAAATTTTTCAAAATTAGTTGTTTCTTACAAGTCAAGTCAAAATTTCAATTTTAAAAATCTTATCTTTTCAAAATCTTTTTCAAAAATCATATCTTTTTCATTTTTCATATAATTTTCGAAAATTTCAAAAATTATTTTTCAAAATATTTTCAAAATCATTTTCTTATCTTTTTATCAAATTTTCGAAAATTAAGCTAACAATTAATGTGATTGGTTCAAAAATTTGAAGTTTGTTACTTTCTTGTTAAGAAAGGTTCAATCTTTAAATTCTAGAATCTTATCTTGTAGTTTCTTGTTAGTTAAGTAATTTTTAAAATTAAATCTTTTTTAAAATATCTTTTTCAAATATATCTTTTTATCTTTTATCTTATCTTTTTCAAAAATTTTATCTTTTTCAAAATTTGATTTCAAAATATCTTTTATCTAACCTCTTATCTTCTTATCTTTTTCAAAATTTGATTTCAAATCTTTTTCAATCAACTAGCTAACCTTTTGTTTGTTTCTTATCCTTTTCAAAACCACCTAACTACTTTTCCCTCTTCTATTTTCGAAAATACCTCATCCCTTTTTCAAAATTTCTTTTTAATTAATTAATTGTTTTAAATTTTAATTCTAACTCATCTTTAATTTTCGAAAATACTAACCCCTTTTTCAAAATTTATTTTCGAAAATCCTCTCCCTCTCCTCTCTTCTTCTATTTAATTATTTAATTATTAACACTTCTCTTCACCTCTCTTCATCCAAATCCGAATCCATCCTTCTTCTTTCTTCTACCCCTTTCTTCTTCTACTAACATAAAGGAATCTCTATACTGTGACATAGAGTATTCCTCTTTCTTTTCTTGTTTTCTTCTCTTTCTTATGAGCAGGAACAAGGATAAAGGCACTCTTGTTGAAGCTGATCCAGAACCTGAAAGGACTCTGAAGAGAAAATTAAGAGAAGCTAAATTACAACAATCCAGAAACAACCTTTCAGAAATTTTCGAACAAGAGAAGGAGATGGCAGCCGAAAATAATAATAATAATGCAAGGAGAATGCTTGGTGACTTCACAAAGCCAACATCCAAGTTTGATGGAAGAAGCATCTCCATTCCTGCCATTGGAGCCAACAACTTTGAGCTTAAGCCTCAACTAGTTGCATTAATGCAACAAAACTGCAAGTTTTATGGACTTCCATCTGAAGATCCTTATCAGTTTTTAACTGAATTCTTGCAGATCCGTGAGACTGTAAAGACGAATGGAGTTGATCCTGAAGTCTACAGACTCATGCTTTTCCCTTTTGCTGTAAGAGACAGAGCTAGAATATGGTTGGATTCACAACCTAAGGATAGCCTGAACTCCTGGGATAAGCTGGTCACTGCCTTCTTAGATAAGTTCTTCCCTCCTCAAAAGCTGAGCAAGCTGAGAGTGGATGTTCAAACCTTCAAACAAAAAGATGGTGAATCCCTCTATGAAGCTTGGGAAAGATACAAGCAGCTGACCAAAAGATGTCCATCTGACATGTTTTCAGAATGGACCATGTTAGATATATTCTATTATGGTCTCTCTGAATTTTCGAAAATGTCACTGGATCATTCTGTAGGTGGATCTATTTACCTGAAGAAAACGCCTGAAGAGGCTCAAGAACTCATTGACATGGTTGCTAACAACCAGTTCATGTATACCTCTGAGAGGAATTCTGTGAATAATGGGATACCTCAGAAGAAAGGAGTTCTTGAAATTGATGCTCTGAATGCCATATTGGCTCAGAACAAAATGTTGACTCAACAGGTCAACATAATCTCTCAAAATCTGAATGGGTTGCAACATGCATCCAACATTACTAGAGAGGCAGCTTCTGAAGAAGCTTATGATCCTGAGAACCCTGCCATGGCAGAGATTAATTATTTGGGTGAACCTTATGGAAACACCTATAACCCATCATGGAGGAATCACCCAAATTTCTCCTGGAAGGATCAACAAAAACCTCAACAAGGTTTTAACAATGGTGGACGCAATAGGCTGAATAATAGTAAGCCATATCCATCATCTTCTCAGCAACAGACAGAGAATGCTGAACAAAATAATTCTAATTTAGCTAATATAGTCTCTGATCTGTCAAAGGCCACTTTCAATTTCATGAATGAAACCAGATCCTCCATTAGAAATTTGGAGGCACAAGTAGGCCAGCTGAGTAAGAAAGTTATTGAAACTCCTCCCAGTACTCTCCCAAGCAATACAGAAGAAAATCCAAAAGGAGAGTGCAAAGCCATTGACTTAGTCAACATGGCCGAATGCATCAAGGAGGAGGAGGACGAAAATCCTAGTGAGGAAGACCTCCTGGGACGTCCTTCAAGCAAGAAGGAGCTTCCTATTAAGGATCCTGAGGAATCTGAGGCTCATACAGAGACCATAGAGATTCCATTAAATCTCCTTCTGCCATTCATGAGCTCTGACTATTATTCATCCTCTGAAGAGGATGAAGATGTGACTGGTGAGCAAGTTGCTCAATATCTAGGAGCTATCATGAAACTGAATGCCAAGCTATTTGGTAATGAGACTTGGGAAAGTGAACCTCCCTTGCTCATTAGTGATTTAGATACTTGGATTCAGGAAACTCTACCTCAAAAGAGACAAGATCCTGGCAAGTTCTTAATACCTTGCACCATTGGCACCATGAGCTTTGAAAAAGCTCTATGTGATCTTGGGTCAGGAATAAACCTGATGCCACTCTCTGTAATGGAGAAGCTGGGAATTATTGAGGTACAACCTGCCTTGTTCTCATTACAATTGGCAAACAAGTCAGTAAGACAAGCTTATGGAATAGTAGAGGACGTTCTAGTAAAAGTTGAAGGCTTTTACATCCCTGCTGATTTCATAATCCTAGATACTAGGAAGGAAGATGATGAATGCATCATCCTAGGAAGACCTTTCCTAGCCACAGCAGAAGCTGTGATAGATGTCAACAGAGGAGAGTTAGTCCTTCAATTGAATGGGGAATACCTTGTGTTTCAAGCACATGGCCATCCCTCTGTGACAAAAGAGAGCAAGCATGAAGAACTTCTCTCAGATCAGAGTCAAGAAGAACCCACACAGTCAAACTCTAAGTTTGGTGTTGTGAAGCCACAACCAAACTCTAAGTTTGGTGTTCAAACCCCATATCCAAACTCTAAGTTTGGTGTTGGGACTAGACAACATTGACTTGATTGCTCTGTGGCTCCATGAGAGCCACTGTCAAGCTATTGACATTAAAGAAGCGCTTGTTGGGAGGCAACCCAATTTTATTTATCTAATTTTATTTTATTTTGTTTTGGTGTTATTTTTGTGTTGAATTAGGTACATGATCATGAGGAGTCACGAAAAAATCAAAAAAAAATTAAAAACAGAGTCAAAAACAGAAGAAAAAAAATTTTCACCCTGGATGACGCACGGGCCGGCGTTCAACGCCCAGAAGATGCATCTGGCCGGCGTTCAACGCCAGAACAGAGCATCTTTCTGGCGCTGAACGCCCAAAACAAGCAACATCCTGGCGTTTAACGCCAGGATGCGCACACAGAGGGCAATCTGGCGCTGAACGCCAGAAACAAGCTTGAAACTGGCGTTCAACGCCAGAAACAAGCATTACATGGGCGTTTAACGCCCAGAACATGCACCAATGGGCGTTTGAACGCCAGAATGGTGCATGAAGGCAATTTACACGCCTATAGGGTGAAGGAATGGTATTTCTTTTCACCTCAGGATCTGTGGGCCCCACAGGATCCCCACCTCAGGATCTGTGGACCCCACAGGATCCCCACCTACCTTTTCTTTTAATCCTAATCACACTCTCCTAATCCAAATCTCATTTTCAATGTCACCACTCCCAATATTCTTCACCAATCACATTAATTCCTCTTCCCAATTACCCCATTCACCATTCACATCAATCCCCTCTTCCCCATAAACCCCACCTACCTCCATTACATTCAAATTCAATTTCCCACCCTTTCCCACCCAAAATGGCCGAAACCCAACCCCCCTCTCCCTATAAATACTTCTCCTTTCTTCTTCATTTTCACACAACACAAACCCCTTCTTCTCTCCTATAGCCGAACCCCTCTTCTTCCTCTCTTCCCATATTCTCTTCTTCTTCTTCTACTCTTCTTTTCTTTTTTGCTCGGGACGAGCAAATTTTAAGTTTGGTGTGGTAAAAAGCCTAAGCTTTTTATTTTTCATTCACCATCAATGGCACCCAAGACCGGAGTTTCCTCAAGAAAAGGAAAAGGGAAGGCAAAAGCTTCCACTTCCGAATCATGGGAGAAGGAGAGATTCATCTCCAAGAGCCACCAAGACCACTTCTATGATGTTGTGGCAAAGAAGAAGGTGATCCCCGAGGTCCCTTTCAAGCTCAAAAAGAATGAGTATCCGGAAATCCGACATGAAATTCAAAGAAGAGGTTGGGAAGTCATAACCAACCCCATGCAACAAGTCAGAATATTGATGGTTCAAGAGTTCTATGCCAATGCATGGATCACTAGGAACCATGATCAAAGTATGAACCCGAATCCAAAGAACTATCTCACAATGGTTCGGGGGAAATACTTAGATTTCAGTCCGGAAAATGTGAGGTTAGCGTTTCATCTACCCATGATGCAAGGTGATGAACGCCCCTACACAAGAAGGGTCAACTTTAATCAAAGGTTGGACCAAGTCCTTGCGGACATTTGTGTGGAAGGCGCACAATGGAGAGTAGACTCCAAAGGCAAACCGGTCCAACTAAGAAGACTGGACCTCAAGCCTGTAGCTAGAGGATGGTTGGAGTTCATCCAAAGATCCATCATCCCTACAGGCAACCGATCTGAAGTTACTGTAGATCGGGCCATCATGATTCATAGCATCATGATTGGAGAGGAAGTAGAGGTTCATGAAGTCATCTCTAATGAACTCTACAAAATAGCTGACAAGCCTTCATACTTGGCACGGCTAGCCTTCCCCCACCTCATATGCCATCTATGTTATTCAGCCGGAGTTATCATAGATGGAGATGTCTCCATTGAAGAAGACAAGCCCATCACCAAGAAAAGGATGGAGCAAACAAGGGAAGTTCCTCACGGCCCCCAAGGAGAACATGAGGAAGTTCATCATCAACAAATGCCTCATGGAATGCACTTTCCTCCCAACAACTATTGGGAGCAACTCAGTACCTCCTTAGAAGACTTGAGCCATAATGTGGAACAACTAAGGGTGGAACACCATGAACACGCCCTCACTCTCCAAGAAATAAGAGAAGATCAAAAAGCAATGAGGGAGGAGCAACAAAGGCAAGGAAGGGACATAGAAGAGTTGAAGAACATCATTGGTCCTTCAAGAAGAAGACGCCACTAGAGGTGGATTCATTCCTTGTTCTTTATTTTCTTTCTGTTTTCGGTTTTTAAGTGTTATGTTTATCTATGTTTTTGTGTCTCTACTTCATGATCATTAGTATGTAAACCATGCCTTAAAGCTATGAATAAAATCCATTAGTCTTTCACCTCTCTTAAAAGAAAAATGTTTTAATTCAAAAGAACAAGAAGTACATAATTTTCGAAATTATTAGTGAATTTAATTTAATTATATTGATGTGGTGGCAATAATTTTTGTTTTCTGAATGAATGAATGAACAGTGCATATTTTTGATCTTGTTGTTTATGAGTGTTAAATTATTGATTCTTGAAAGAATGATGAACAAAGAGAAATGTTATTGATGATCTGAAAAACATCATGAAATTGATTCTTGAAGCAAGAAAAAGCAGTGAAAAAAAGTGGCGAAAAATTTTAAAGCAAGGATCCAAGGCTTTGAGCATTAATGGATAGGAGGGCCCAAGGAAATTAAAAATCCAGGCCTAAGCGGCTAAATCAAGCTGTCCCTAACCATGTGCTTGTGTCATGAAGGTCCAAGTGAAAAGCTTGAGACTGAATGGTTAAAGTCGTGATCTAAAGCTAAAGAGTGTGCTTAAGAGCTCTGGACACCACTAACTGGGGACTTTAGCAAAGCTGAATCACAATCTGAAAAGGTTCACCCAGTTATGTGTCTGTGGCATTTGTGTATCCGGTGGTAATACTGGAAGACAAAGTGCTTAGGGCCACAGCCAAGACTCATAAAGTAGCTGTGTTCAAGAATCAACATGCCTAACTAGGAAAGTCAATAACACTATCTGAAATTCTAAGTTCCTAGAGAAGCCAATCACTCTAAACTTCAAAGGAAAAAGTGAGATGCCAAAACTGTTCAGAAGCAAAAAGCTACAAGTCCCGCTCATGTAATTAAATTAATACTCATTGATATTTTGGACTTTATAGTATATTCTCTTCTTTTTATCCTATTTGATTTTCAGTTGCTTGGGGACAAGCAACAATTTAAGTTTGGTGTTGTGATGAGCGGATAATTTATACGCTTTTTGGCATTGTTTTTATATAGTTTTTAGTAAGTTTAAGCTACTTTTAGGGATGTTTTCATTAGTTTTTATGTTAAATTCACATTTCTGAACTTTACTATGAGTTTGTGTGTTTTTCTGTGATTTCAGGTAAATTCTGACTGAAATTGAGGGATTTGAGCAAAACTCTGAAGAAGGCTGACAAAAGGACTGCTGATGCTGTTGGATTCTGACCTCCCTGAACTCGAAATGGATTTTCTGGAGCTACAGAACTCCAATTGGCGCGCTCTCAACAGCGTTGGAAAGTAGACATCCAGGGCTTTCCAGAAATATATAATAGTCCATACTTTATTCGAAGAATGACGACGTAACTTGGCGTTGAACGCCAAGTACACGCTGCTGTCTGGAGTTAAACGCCAGAAAAACGTCATGATCCGGAGTTGAACGCCCAAAACACGTCATAACCTGGAGTTTGACGCCAAGAAATGCCTTAGCTCGTGGAATGATCAAGCTCAGCCCAAGCATACACCAAGTGGGCCCCGGAAGTGGATTTATGCATCAATTACTTACTCATGTAAACCCTAGTAGCTAGTCTAGTATATATAGGACATTTATCTATTGTATTAGACATCCTGGATTGTATTTGAATCCTGTGATCACGTTAGAGAGGGCTGGCCATTCGGCCATGCCTGAACTCTTTGCTTATGTATTTTCAACGGTGGAGTTTCTGCACACCATAGATTAAGGGTGTGGAGCTCTGCTGTACCTCAAGTATTAATGAAATTCTATCTTCTTTTATTCAAAATCTCTTTTATTCTTATTCCAAGATATTCATTCGTACCCAAGAACATGATGAATGTTATGAGTCAGATTACCCTTATTATCATTCTCACTCATGAACGCGCGTGATTGACAACCACTTCCGTTCTACATGCAACAGAGCTTGAATGCATATCTCTTAGATTCCCCAACAGAATCTTCGTGGTATAAGCTAGATAGATGGCGGCATTTATGAGGATCCGGAAAGTCTCACCTTGTCTGTGGTATTCCGAGTAGGATCCTGGGAATCCGGAAAGTCCAACCTTGTCTGTGGTGTTCCGAGTAGGATTCCGGTAATGAATGATCGTGACGTGCTTCAAACTTTAACCTGCTGGGCGTTAGTGACAGACGCAAAAGAGGGATTCTATTCCAGTAGGAGCGGGAACCAACCGGTGATTAGCCGTACTGTGACAGAGTGCGTAAGCATAGTTTTCACTGCGAGGATGGGATGTAGCCATTAGCCATGGGTGATGCCTCCAGACTGGTTAGCTGTGCGAGTGACAGCCGCACAGGGTATTTCCCCGTGAGGAATGAAAGTAGCCACAGTTGATGGTGAACCCCTATACAAAGCTTGCCATGGAAAGGAGTAAGAAGGATTGAGTAGAAGGAGTAGGAGAGCAGGCGTCCGAGAGCTCTACAGCATCTCCATCCGCTTATCTGAAATTCCCACCAATGAATCTGCATAAGTGTTCTATCCCTTTTATTATTTCTTCTTTTTATTATTAATTATTTGAAAACCCATAAACCATTTTTTAATCTGCCTAACTGAGATTTGCAAGGTGACCATAGCTTGCTTCATACCAACAATCTCTGTGGATTCGACCCTTACTCACGTAAGGTTTATTACTTGGACGACCCAGTACACTTGCTGGTTAGTTGAACGGAGTTGTGTCCACTCGTGCCAATTTCTAAAATCCAATTACAAGAAAATAGGAAACACAATTTCGTCCACCACCAACCTAGTTTTAAACTGGGAAAAATGTCACTTTATGGTGACTGAAGGGATTGTCCTTGGGCATAAAATTTCAAACAAAGAAATAGAGGTGGATCAAGCTAAAGTTGAAGTAATTGAAAAATTACCACCACCTACCAATGTTAAGGCAATCAGAAGCTTTCTGGGGCATGCAGGATTCTACAGAAGGTTTATAAAGGATTTTTCAAAAATTGCCAAACCTCTGAGTAATCTGCTAGCTGCTGACACGCTATTTATCTTTGATAAGGAGTGTCTGCAGGCATTGAGACCCTGAAAGCTAAGCTGGTCACAGCACCAGTCATCTCTGCACCAGACTGGACATTACCATTTGAACTAATGTGTGTGA